>NC_034184.2:24349758-24364758 GCF_002021735.2 Oncorhynchus kisutch
ATCATGTGTATGTGTGTGTGTGTGATCGTGTGCATGTTATTACTCTAATATACCGTCAGTATAACTTTATGTGAAATGACAGTGTATTGAGAAAGCATACAGTCAAATGCATACCAAGCACATTGGTGTTCTTCAATCTACACAGTAACACAAAGATGACATGGCAGACTGATTTGATATGGCTAGAGAGAGAAGAGTGGCAATACGGGAACAAAGTGTTACAGTGTGGGAGGGAGAGAGTCGAGAAGAAGGAGGGGAAAAAAGAGGAAGGTGGTAGAGAGAGAGAAGGGAAGTGGTGAGGGAGGGAAACGACAGACCACATTTTCACCCTGCACACCCTAACTGACAAACAAACAAACCAAAACAAAGGCAAAGTCTTCTCATGCTTTGTTGATTTAAAAAAAGCCTCAATTTGGCATGAGGGTCTGTAATACAAATTGATGGAAAGTGGTGTTGGGGGGAAAACATACAACATTATAAAATCCATGTACACAAACAACAAGTGTTAGGTTAAAATGTGCAAAAAACACACACATTTCTTCCCACAGGGACGGGAAGCCCCACCCTCTTCAACATATATATCAACGAATTGGCGAGGGCACTAGAACAGTCTACAGCACCCGGCAGACTGTCTACTGTTTGTCAAATGTCTACTGTCACCAACCAAGGAGGGCCTACAGCAGCACCTAGATCTTCTGCAAAGATTCTGCCAGATCTAGGCCCTAACACTAAATCTCAGTTAGACAAAAATAATCGTGTTCCAAAAAAGGTCCAGTCGCCAGAACCATAAACACAAATTCCATCTAGACACCGTTGACCTAGAGCATACAAAAAAACATACATACCTTGGCCTAAACATCAGTGCCACAGGTAACTTCCACAAAGCTGTGAACGATCTGAGAGACAAGGAAAGAAGGGCCTTCTATGCCATCAAAGGAACATAAAATTTGACATACCAATTAGGATCTGGCTAAAAATACTTGAATCAGTTATAGAAGCCATTGTCCTTTATGGTTGTGAGGTCTGGGGTCCGCTCACCAAACAAGAATTCATAAAATAGGACAAACACCACATTGAGAGTATGCATGCAGAATTCTGCAAAAATATACTCAGCTTCCTGCCATCCAGGACCTCTATACCAGGCGGTGTCAGAGGAAGGCCCTAAAAAATGTCAAAGAATCCAGCCACCCTAGTCATAGACTGTTCTCTCTGCTACAGCATTTGCAATTGGTACCGGAGCGCCAAGTCTAGGTCCAAGAGGCTTCTACCCCCAAGCCATAAGACTCCTGAACATCTAATAAAATGGCTAGCCAGACTATTTGCATTGCCCCCTCTTTTATACTGCTGCTACTCTCTGTTGTTATCATCTATGCATAGTCACTTTAATAACTCTACCTACATGTACATATTACCTCAACTAACTGGTGCCCCTGCATATTGACTCTGTACCGGTACCACCCTGTATATAGTCTCGCTATTGTTATTTTACTGCTGCTCTTTAATTACTTGTTACTTTTATTTCTTATTCTTATGCATATTTTTTTAAACTTCATTGTTGGTTAAGGGATCTTAAGTAAGCATTTCACTGTAAGGTCTGTTATATACGGCGCATGTGACTAATTCAATTTGATTTGATTTGTACAACGTAAAACACCAAATAATGCATGCAGAGCAGAATTAGACCGATACCCGCTAATTATAAAAATCCAGAAAATATACGCTAAAGTCTACAACCACCTAAAAGGAAGCGATTCCCAAACCTTCCATAACAAAGCCATCACCTACTGAGAGATGAACCTGGAGAAGAGCCCCCTAAGCAAGCTGGTCCTGGGGCTTTGTTCACAAACACAAACACACCCCACAGAGCCCCAGGACAGCAGCACAATTAGACCCAATCAAATCATGAGAAAACAGAAAGATAATTACTACTAGAATTAACAAAAGAAAATGAGCAAATAGAATGTTATTTGGCCCTAAACAGAGAGTATCCAGTGGCAGAATACCTGACCACTGTGACTGACCCAAACTTAAGGAAAGCTTTGACTATGTACAGACTCAGTGACCATAGCCTTGCTATTGCGAAAGGCCGCCGTAGACAGACCTGCCTCTCAAGAGAAGACAGGCTATGTGCACACTGCCCACAAAATGAGGTTGAAACTGAGCTGCAGTTCCTAACCTCCTGACAAATGTATGACCATATTAGAGACACATACTTCCCTCAGATGACACAGATCCACAAAGAATTCGAAAACAAACGTGATTTTGATAAACTTCCATATCTACTGGGTGAAATACCACAGTGTGCCATCACAGCAGCAATATTTGTGACCTGTTGCCACAAGAAAAGGGCAACCAGTGAAGAACAAACACCATTGTAAATACAACACATATTTATGTTTATTTATTTTCCCTTCTGTACTTTAACCATTTGCACATTGTGTATATATACATAATATGACATTTGTAATGTCTTTATTCTTTTTGAACTTCTGTGAGTGTAATGTTTACTGTTAATTTTTATTGTTTATTTCACTTTGTATATTATCTACTTCACTTGCATTGGCAATGTTAACATATGTTTCCCATGCCAATAAAGCCCCTTGAATTGAATTGAATTGAGACACGAGGAGAAAAGAAGAGATAGAGAAAGAATGATGTGGCAAAATGAAAAAGAGACGTAGGTAGGAAGGTGAGAAAATGAGAGAGAGAGAAAGCAGGAGACTGGTAGAGAAAGTATGAGGTGTGTGCAGTGAGTGTGTGTGCAGTGAGTGTGTGTACAGTGAGTGTGTGTGCAGTGAGTGTGTGTACAGTGAGTGTGTGTGCAGTGTCTGTGTGTGCAGTGAGTGTGTGTGCAGTGAGTGAGTGTGCAGTGAGTGAGTGTGCAGTGAGTGAGTGAGTGTGTGCAGTGAGTGAGTGTGTGTGCAGTGTCTGTGTGTGCAGTGAGTGTGTGTGCAGTGAGTGAGTGTGCAGTGAGTGAGTGTGCAGTGAGTGAGTGAGTGTGTGCAGTGAGTGAGTGAGTGAGTGAGTGAGTGAGTGAGTGAGTGAGTGAGTGAGTGTGTGTGTGTGTGTGTGTGTGTGTGCGCGCAGTGGGTGTGTGTGCAGTGGGTGTGTGTGCAGTGAGTGTGTGTACAGTGAGTGTGCGTGCAGTGAGTGTGTGTGCAGTGAGTGTGTGTACAGCGAGTGTGTGTACAGTGAGTGTGTGTGCAGTGCGTGTGTGTGTGTACAGTGAGTGTGTGTGCAGTGAGTGTGTGTGTACAGTGAGTGTGTGTACAGTGAGTGTGTGTACAGTGAGTGTGTGTACAATGAGTGTGTGGACAGTGAGTGTGTGTGCAGTGAGTGTGTGTGTGCAGTGACTGTGTGTGCAGTGAGTGTGTGTGCAGTGAGTGTGTGTACAGTGAGTGTGTGTGCAGTGAGTGTGTGTACATTGAGTGTGTGTGCAGTGAGTGTGTGTGTACAGCGGGTGTGTGTACAGTGAGTGTGTGTACAATGAGTGTGTGGACAGTGAGTGTGTGTGCAGTGAGTGTGTGTGTGCAGTGACTGTGTGTGCAGCGACTGTGTGTGCAGTGAGTGTGTGTACAGTGAGTGTGTGTGCAGTGAGTGTGTGTACAGTGAGTGTGTGTGCAGTGAGTGTGTGTGCAGTGAGTGTGTGTGCAGTGACTGTGTGTGTGTGTGTGCAGTGGGTGTGTGTGCAGTGAGTGTGTGTGCAGTGAGTGTGTGTGCAGTGAGTGTGTGTACAGTGAGTGTGTGTGCAGTGAGTGTGTGTACAGCGAGTGTGCGTGCAGTGAGTGTGTGTGTACAGCGTGTGTGTGTACAGTGAGTGTGTGTACAGTGAGTGTGTGTGCAGTGAGTGTGGGTGCAGTGAGTGTGTGTACAGTGAGTGTGTGTGCCGTGAGTGTGTGTGCAGTGAGTGTGTGTGTACAGCGAGTGTGTACAGTGAGTGTGTGTGTACAGTGAGTGTGTGTGCAGTGAGTGTGTGTGCAGTGTGTGTGTGTGCAGTAAGTGTGTGTACAGTGAGTGTGTGTGCAGTGAGTGTGTGTACAGTGAGTGTGTGTGCAGTGAGTGTGTGTACATCGAGTGTGTGTGCAGTGAGTGTGTGTGTACAGCGGGTGTGTGTACAGTGAGTGTGTGTACAATGAGTGTGTGTACAGTGAGTGTGTGTGCAGTGAGTGTGTGTGTACAGCGAGTGTGTACAGTGAGTGTGTGTGTACAGTGAGTGTGTGTGCAGTGAGAGTGTGTACAGTGAGTGTGTGTGCAGTGAGTGTGTGTGCAGTAAGTGTGTGTGTGCAGTGAGTGTGTGTGCAGTGAGTGTGTGTGTACAGCAAGTGTGTGTACAATGAGTGTGTGTTCAATGATCACGGAGAAGAAAAAGAGGGAGAGAAAGAGCAGAGAGTGGGAGGGAGAATGAGAAGAACGGGAAATAAAAGAGATAATGCTGGGGCTTAGTCTGAGAGGTACTAGGGACAAACACACACACTCACGGCGATCTGAAAGTGCACTAAAGTGATGTGACGGACAGAGGAGCTGGGAGGGAGGCAGGGAGACAGGCAGGCAGACTGGGAGGGAGGCAGGGAGGCAGCGAGGCAGGCAAGCAGGCAGGGAGAAGATGGTATTTGACTCCCAGGGGAAAGATCTAACGAGGGCAGTGGAGCAGCAAGACTGGACTGGACACAGGCATGTTATCACCCACTCACAGCACTCCGTTATTCATCCATCCATCCATTCATCTGGCACTACGGCCGTGTTGAAATCTGTCTTGTATACTAATGACTAAAACTTCATACTACATAATATTTAGAACATACTGTTTAGTTCAAATGTATGCAGTTAGCAACAAATATCAACATACTAGACTCACCCATCCTCTAATGTGCAATTGTGTTGTTTCCCGCCATTTGATGAGCCGAAAAGAGTATTACACTATCTCTCTCTCTCTCCTCATGGTAACTCCCTGCACCCCCCCCCCCTGATTACCCCACACCCATAACCTCTGTCCTCCTCCTCTATCTCAGGCCTCTTCCCCTCTATCTCTTTCCTTTTGGTGGTGCGTGCATATGTATGAGCGTGTGTGTGTGTCTGTGTGTGTTCGTGCATGCGTGTGTGGTTTGTGTGTGTGTGTGTGTGTGTGTGTACATGTGTGTGATGTAGACTCACCTCATAGTGTGCTGTGCGTTGCGACTCGGAGATGAGCTGGGCATTACAGATGTTGCAGTAACTCTCTGTGAACAGTCCTCCTTCCACCACCCCTGCCGACTTCATCTGAAGACATGCACACATAGAATAAACATACAGACTTAAACCAATGTATCACCTTGTTAGGATACAGTGCATATGCACAGTCAGAATACACCAAATCTGAATACTCTAAAACAAATCTAGTAGACTTGTCAGCTCTGAAAATCCACCAGAAAGTGACCGAGGTCAAGTTACCTGAGTCAGGATCTATTTGATCAAAATTATATATTTTTTGCGGCAATGACAAGGTACAGTATGTATTGATGGAAAGACGTATGAGAAAGGTGAAGTAGGGTAAAGTTGAAAACAACGACAAGCATCATTAAACTCCTGAGCGAACATATGCCAATCAAAGCATCTCTCATATTCTGTAGTTAAATAACTTTCATTTATTATTGATTGACAGGTTAGATCCAACCAACCTGCAAATTAAACATGATCATTTCATCTCCACATTAATTAAGATGACATCACGACTGATAGAACATCATAATCTGCCCAAATATCTCCACTCCCACTGTGGGTATAACATGTTGCATGGAGGTTTGTCTGAGTAGACTGACTCGTTTATGAAGGCAATCGGTGATGAGATTAATTAAATGATAGTGGGAGAGGGAGGGGGGGCAGAGAGAAAGAGAGAGATGGGGGAGCGGGGAGATGGGGAGAGAGAGGGGGGGGGGAGCGGGGAGAGAGAGAGGGAAAGAAAGACATGATCATTACCATCGTTATCTCACTTCACTTTAGCAACAGTGGCTTTGTCATTCATGCTAATAAAGCTTATCTGAATCTGAAGAGAGAGAGAGAGAGAGAGAGAGAGAGAGAGAGAGAGAGAGAGAGAGAGAGAGAGAGAGAGTGAGAGAATGAGAGAGCGAGAGAGAGAGAGAGAGAGAGAGATATGGGGGAGAGAAAAAGCGAGAGAAAGAGAGAGAAAGTGAGAGTGAGAGCGAGAGAGAGAGAGAGAAAGAGAGAAAGAGAGAGAGAAAGAGAGAAAGAGAGAGAGCGAGAGAGATATGGGGAGAGAAAAAGAGAGAAAGAGAGTGAGAGAGAGAGAGAGCGAGAGAGAGATATGGGGGGGAGAAAAAGAGAGAGAAAGAGAAAGAGAGAGATATGGGGGAGAGAAAAAGAGAGAGAAAGAGAGAGAGAGAGAGAGCGAGAGAGAGATATGGGGGAGAGAAAGAGAAAGAGAGAAAGAGAGAGAGAGATATGGGGGAGAGAAAAAGAGAGAGAAAGAGAAAGAGAGAGATATGGGGGAGAGAAAAAGAGAGAGAGAGAGAGAGATATGGGGGGGAGAAAAAGAGAGAAAGAGAGAGAGAGAGAGAGAGAGAGAGAAAAAGAGAGAGACCGGGGGGAGTTGAGAGAGACAGGATGGGAAAGACAAAGAAAGTGTGTGTGTGAGAGAGAGAGTGAGAGAGCTATGTTTATGTTTATTTATTTTCCCTTCTGTACTTTAACTATTAGCACATAATTACAACACTGTAAATATACATAATGACATGAAATGTATTTTTTATTTTGGAACTGTTGTGTGTAATTCTGACTGTTCATTTTTTATTGTTTATTTCACTTTTGTTTATCTACTTAACTTGCTTTCGCAATGTAAACATATGTTTCCCATGCAAATAAAGCCCTTGAATTGAATTAAGAGCAAGCCAATGGCATGTACAGTACCAGATGCTCAGCAGGCTCTGCTCACACTTACTGGCCTGAAGCCAAAAAACATCACTAACAACATTGGACACTTTATGGAACACAAAGCCTTCACTATATCATCCTGGAAAATCCAAGGCCTGAGGTCATCTGACTTTGGCCTAAAGAGCCGGAACCTGGACTTCACCAAATAAATCAGAAATACAGATATTGTCATCCTACAAGAGGAGATGGACCCACTGGTTACAGAGAGCTGGTAGGTTACAGAGAGCTGGTATTCCCATCCACCAAACTAACAGGTGTGAAACAGGGAAGGGACTCAGGGTGTATGCTAATTTGGTATAGAGCAGACCTAACTCACTCTATTAAATTAATCAAAACAGGAACTTTTTTTTGTTGCTAGAAATTCAAAAAATAATTCAAAAACAAACTAAATTTTGATAAACTCCCATATCTACTGGGTGAAATACCACAGTATGCCATTACAGCAGCAATATTTGTGACCTGTTGCCACAAGAAAAGAGCAACCTGTGAAAAACAAACATTGTAAATACAACCCATATTTATGTTTATTTATTTTCTCTTTGTACTTTAACTATTTGCACATAATATGACATTTGAAATGTCTTTATTCTTTTGAAACTTGTGAGTGTAATGTTTACTGTAAAAAAATGTATTGTTTAATTATCATTTGCTTATTATCTATTTCACTTGCTTTGGCAGAGTAAACATATGTTTCCCATGCCAATAATGCCCTTAAATCGAAATTGAATTGAAAGAGGCTGGAGAGAAAGAGAGAGACTGGGGGGAGTTGAGAGAGACAGAAGGGGAAAGACAGAGACAGTGTGCGAGAGAGAGAGGGAGAGAGGGATAGAGAGAGGGAGAGAGAGAGGGGTAGAAAGAGATTATAATTACCATCTTTATCTCACTTCACTTTAGCAACAGTGGTTTTGTCATTCATGCTAATAAAGCTTATCTGAATCTGAATATGAAAGAGAGAAAAAGAGAGAGAGGAGAGAAGAGAGAGAGAGAAAGAGGAGGGAGGGAAAGAGAGACAGAGGGGAGTTGCCCCCAACAACCTTGTCACAACTTAACTGATTAGCTCTAATGCATTAAAAAGGAAATAAATTCCACAAATTAACTATTAAGGCACACCTGTTAATGTTAATTGAAATGCATTACAGGTGACTACCTCAAAGCTGGTTGAGATAATGCCAAGAGTGTGCAAAGCTGTCCTGAAGGCAAAGGGTGGCTACTTTGAAGAATCATAAATATAAAATAGACTTTGATTTGATTAACACCTTTTTGGGTACTACATGATTCCATACATGTTATTTCATAGCAGTGATGTCTTCACTATTATTCTACATTGTAGAAAATAGTAAAAATAAAGAAAAACCCTTAAATAAGTAGGTGTTTTAAAACTTTTGACCGGTAGTGTATGTTTGGATGAATGTTAGCAAAGCCACTACACAACGCAACACAACACAAAATACATTAATTACACTATAATGGTGACAAACGGTGCCGACAACCTCTTAGGTCCTACATAAAGTTTCCCCAACAGCACAGCTTTCTTTTCAGCACCATGGAGTGAATTCTTACCACTGCTACACCTGGCTCTCAGCGGAGCCTTGTCTGGCAGCAAAACAGTTCATTCAGCCTCATTTTCTGCCTTTAAAAAAAAACATTGCTGATATGGCTGAACCGCTTAAACAAATGTGGTTTCTACTGACAATTGAGATGTACAAACTATGGTATAACGGAACGATGAGCGGATAAGAGGCAATCCTGTAACGGCTTTCTTCCACGAAGGAGAGGAGGACCAAAATGCAGCGTGGTAAGAGTTCATGTTTTTTAAAAGAAAAACCAAACAATAACACAAATACAAAATAACAAATGTGGCAAAACCAAAACAGTCCTATCTGGTGCAGAGAACACAAAGACAGGAAAAAAACACCCACAAAACCCAACACAAAACAGGCTACCTAAATATGGTTCCCAATCAGAGACAATGACTAACACCTGCCTCTGATTGAGAACCATATCAGGCCAAACATAGAACTAGACAAACTAGACATACAACATAGAATGCCCACCCAGCTCACACCCTGACCAACACTAAAACAAGGAAAACACACAAGAACTATGGTCAGAACGTGACAAATCCATCATTTCCATTAAGACATTAATGAGCGAGCTAGGACACACATAGTAAATATAACTATTTGTTCATAACTTTTGAAATGTACAGAATTCAGAACATGGGACGTTCTTACAGGCAGACAATTCCCTGAAGGACGCTTCGCCACTGCTGCTCTCCCCCGATTTATTCACTAGGGAGGTTCACACTCAGTATCTGTACTGTAGTACAAAACAAATACTGGCCATATCATTGCAAAAAGTGGTTGCCAAACTTGTTAACTTTGTGACCCATGGAAAATAAGTTTGCTGACACCACCAAATTATTTAGTTGAAAACAAATGTGTGGGTGTTGTAGAGATGTACTGATTCACCGATATGCATCGGTCCCCCTTTCAGATGTTTAAGATATGAATGTATCAGTCTGCAGGAGCCCAAACAGATCCAAATGTAGCATGAATCGATCTTGAAATTGATTAAAACGTCACAAGCTGCTGGTTCACTAACGTTTGATAGAACTTTATTTCCCCCGCCCGAAAATACCTCTAATCTGTTGTGACTGAATTGATACGTCCTCTCTGTCAGTGGCCTATTGAACTAAGCATGTAAATACGTATGACAGTCAGTCAGGTAACATGTGCAAACAGAGTGCAGCTGCTCGTGCCAACATGAGCCAATCCCTAATCTAATATACACATACATATCTGCGCGGCACCTTCAGCATTCAAAATCTTGTAAAATGCCTTCGCAATGTAAAATTATAGGCTTTATTAGTTGGGTGATAACCAATGTAATTTGCTGGGTCATTATTACCGAATGCGCTGTAGAAAATGTTGGTTTACCTGCAGAGTTGTGAAGGCTACCTGAGTGGACACAACTCACATCTTGCTGATTGGACATTGAACTGCTGATTGGGGTTTTCATTTGCCAGGTTCACCATATGAAACATTTTTGGAAGTTTTGCTTTAAACAGTCAATGCATTTGGTCATTTTTACATGAGTAGGAGTAATGTAGTAATTTCATAACAAGGACAGCAAAAATGTTGTGAGCCACACTGTAGGCATGGTCAGAGGTTGGAAGCATGAGTAGAGCCTCCACAGAGTTCCAAACGGTCTAAACAATTCGTTTTTAGACGTGGGTGAAATTCAAAACTGTGCTATATTATTTGGTCATAGCTTATTTCTAAAGGTAATATTGACATATTACTAGCTAAATAAACTAACAATTATCTGCTAAAATGAGAAGATAATCAGTGAGCATCAGTGGTAGATGCTCAGTCTGCCCTATGGCTCAGGTGCCTGCCTACACACACACACACACACACACACACACACACACACACACATACACACACTTGTGCAGCTAACCTTGTGGGGACACAAAATTCAGTTAAATTCAAAATCCTATTTTCCATAACCCCTAACCCTATACCTAACCCGTACTCTTACCCTAACCCTAACCTTAACTCAAAAACCTAACCTTGACCATAACCATAAACCTAAACCCAACCCTAGCTCCTAACCCTGACACTAATTCTAACATTAATTCTAACCTTAAAACATAACACTAATTCTAACCTTAACCCTAAACACCCTAGAAATAGCATTTGACCTAATGCGGACCAACAAAATGTCCCAAGTTGGTCAACATTTTTTTGTTTATTATTCTTCTGGGGACTTCTGGTCCACGCAAGAATAGTTAAACACGACCACACACACACACACACACGCACACCCTTTTAAACAGTACTTGCAGTTGAAAGCATCTGGGTTCTATCCCCTATTGGTTCACAATTCTAAACTTCGGGGAAAGGGGAAGTGGAACAAAATCCAATAATAAATGTCAATCACCCTGCCAAACATTTTTGTAGCCGCTGCAGTGGTGGCGCTCTCCACTACCGGGGTGCTGAAATAGATTCAACAATACTCCGGCCTGATGAACTTGGTCCTGTCCATGTATACCTATTGGGCCAGTATTTCTGGGCGTTCAAATGTTTTTTCCTAGTTCCCTGTTGTTTTGAACGCTTCGCATATGAACCGAAAATGATCATATGTAGCCCCAACCAGTGACCTTTCACTACAGTGGAGAGCCGGAGTGTTGTTGTTTCGGGATAACGTTAGCTAGATAAGTAGCTAGCATTTGGAACAAAGTATTTGGAGAAAACTTGAGTTAACCATAGGCCTAAGCAATTATCAATTGAAGAGTCATTTGAGGTTTGAGAGGAATGGCAGATGCAGTAGCGGAATACAGTGCTGAGGCAGAGGGCTGACAATGAGGACAACTGGCTAGCTACTACTCTGAACTGTGTATAGTGAGCTTTCTGGCGCCCAGAGCTGCCGAGGCATCATCCAAGAGGGTTCCATACATTGCGAAGGAGAAGTCCAGTGGCTACAAGACTCAGGTTGGTTCTCAGATTAGCCCTCAACAACATCATCACCAGACTCCATCTTCATCAACCATTTCCCTGACCACCTTTCTCTGATCAAGCCATGAAGCGTCCCTCTCAATCTTTGCAGGATGCACTCGAAGACCTGGCCTCTTTTCGTTTAGTTTGCTTTTGATGCACTTTGAGATTGTTATGAAAAGGGATATAGAAACAAAGGTACCAAAGATAGTTTATTTTGTTGAGTAGAGCAAAAAGCTCTGACATGTACACTGAAAAAATGTATATAGCAAAAGCAGTGTGCAGGTTTATTTTTTCTTTCATGTTATCTAATTGTTACCATGTACCTGCAACAAGATGATGCTCAGATGTGTGAGTGTATTTTTTTATGTTGAAATTTTGAAAGTAAAACACACCAACAGTCGATGTACCCGATATCAATTTTGATTTAATTTTTTCAAACAAGAAACACTTTTCAATGAAGACTTCACTAAAATCAGTACAAAATTAATACATAATAGCTATAAATAAAATACATACAAAATATATAAAACTACTCCTTAATCATGACCTCTAAAATGTCCATCGGGCATACCTCCCTGGCAGTCACCGCCTTCTCCCACTCCTTCTCCAGTGTCCACATTTGGACCCTTATGAAGTGGATAGGAGCCCACATCTGCACCTAGGGATGATTAGGAGATGATGACCGGTGGGATGATGGAGTGGCAGCCACCCAGCGCCACTACATAAAGAGAGACCTAAGACAACAACATAGCATTGTAGCAACACAACATGACAACATGGCAACAGAACAACATGGTAGCAGCACAAAACATGGTACAAACGTTATTAGGCACAGACAACAGCACAAAGGGCAAGAAGGTAGAGACAACAATACATCACCTGAAGCAGCCACAGCTGTCAGTAAGAGTGTCCATCATTGAGTCTTTGAATGAAGAGATGGAGATAAAACTGTCCAGTTCGAGTGTTTGTTGCAGCTTGTTCCAGTCGTTAGCTGCAGCGAACTGAAAAGCCGAGCGACCCAGGGATGGGTGTGCTTTGGGGACCTTTAACAGAATGTGACTGGCAGAACGAGTGTTGTATGTGGAGGATGAGGGCTGCAGTAGGTATCTCAGATAGGGGGGAGTGAGCACTAAGAGGGTTTTATAAATAAGCAACAACCAGTGGGTCTTGCGACAGGTATACAGAGATGACCAGTTTACAGAAGAGTATAGAGTGCAGTGATGTGTCCTATAAGGGACATTTGGTAGCAAATCTGATGGCTGAATGGTAAAGAACATCCAGCCGCTCGAGAGCACCCTTACCAGCCAATCTACAAATTACGTCTCCGTAATCTAGCATGGGTAGGATGGTGATCTGATCAGGGTTAGTTTGGCAGCTGAGGTGAAAGAGGAACGATTACGATAGAGGAAACCAAGTCTAGATTTAACTTTAGTCTGCAGCTTTGATATGTGCTGAGAGAAGGACAGTGCCATACTCCCAAGTACTTGTATGAGGTGACTACCTCAAGTTCTAAACCCGCAGAGGTAGTGATCACACTGGTGGGGAGAGGGGCATTCTGCTTAACAAGCCACATTACCTTTGTTTTGGAGGTGTTCAGAACAAGGTTAATTAAGGGCAGTGAAAGCTTGTTGGACACTAAGAACACTTTTTTGTAGAGTGTTTAACACAAAACCCAGAAGGGGCCAGCTGAGTATAAGATTGTACCATCTGCATATAAATGCATGAGAGAGCTTCCTACTGCCTCAGCTATGTTGTTGTCGTTACTCCTTGTGTATTTATTATCACTTTTTTATAACTTTCATATTATCTCTCTATTTTCTTACTATTACCATTGTTGGGAAGGGCATTTCACTGTTAGTCTACACCTGTTGTTTACGAAGCATGATGAGAAAACATTTATTTGATTTTCCGACACTTACTTCGTCCATATAAACCATTGCACTGTTCACTCACACACACACACACACACACACACACACACACACACACACACACACACACACACACACACACACACACACACACACACACACACACACACACTCACATAAAATCATCATATACTGTGCAATCGGAAAGTATTCAGACCCCTTGACTGTTGATACATTTTGTTATGTTACAGCCTTATTCTAAAATGGATAAAATTGTTGTCAACCTCATCAATCTACACATTATAATGTCAAATCAAAAACAGGTTTTTAGAAATGTTTGCACATGTATATAAATAAAAACCCCACATGTATATAATATATGTATATAAGTATTTAGACACTTTACTCAGTACTTTGTTGAAGCACCTTTGACAGCAATTACAGCCTCAGGTTTTCTTGGGTATGAAGCCACAAGCTTGGCACACATGTACAGTGCCTTGCGAAAGTATTCGGCCCCCTTGAACTTTGCGACCTTTTGCCACATTTCAGGCTTCAAACATAAAGATATAAAACTGTATTTTTTGGTGAAGAATAAACAACAAGTGGGACACAATCATGAAGTGGAACGACATTGATTGGATATTTCAAACTTTTTTAACAAATCAAAAACGGACAAATTGGGCGTGTAAAATTATTCAGCCCTTTTACTTTCAGTGCAGCAAACTCTCTCCAGAAGTTCAGTGAGGATCTCTGAATGATCCAATGTTGACCTAAATGACTAATGATGATAAATACAATCCACCTGTGTGTAATCAAGTCACCGTATAAATGCACCTGCACTATGATAGCCTCAGAGGTCCGTTAAAAGCGCAGAGAGCATCATGAAGAACAAGGAACACACCAGGCAGGTCCGAGATACTGTTGTGAAGAAGTTTAAAGCCGGATTTGGATACAAAAAGATTTCCCAAGCTTTAAACATCCCAAGGAGCACTGTGCAAGCGATAATATTGAAATGGAAGGAGTATTTATCATCATTAGTCATTTAGGTCAACATTGGATCATTCAGAGATCCTCACTGAACTTCTGGAGAGAGTTTGCTGCACTGAAAGTAAAGGGGCTGAATAATTTTGCACGCCCAATTTTTCAGTTTTTGATTTGTTAAAAAGTTGGAAATATCCAATAAATGTCGTTCTACTTCATGATTGTGTCCCACTTGTTGTTGATTCTTCACAAAAAAATACAGTTTTATAACTTTATGTTTGAAGCCTGAAATGTGGCAAAAGGTCGCAAAGTTCAAGGGGGCCGAATACTTTTGCAAGGCACTGTATTTGGGGAATTTCTCCCATTCTTCTCTGCAGATCCTCTCAAGCTCTGTCAGGTTGGATGGGGAGCGTCGCTGCACAGCTATCTTCAGGTCTCTCCAGAGACGTTCAATCTCGTTCAAGTCCGGGCTCTGGTGCCAGGTTTCCTCCAGACATGACGCTTGGCATTCAGACCAAATAGTTCAATCTTGGTTTCATCAGACCAGAGAATCTTGTATCTCATGGTCTGAGAGTCATTTAGGAACCTTTTGGCAAACTCCAAGCGGGCTGTCATGTCCCTTTCTAAAATGTCTAAAAACTTGTTTTCGCTTTGTCATTATAGGGTATTGTGAAAAAATGATATTTAATCCATTTTAGAATAAAAGTCAAGGGGTCTGA
>NC_034184.2:24369758-24519758 GCF_002021735.2 Oncorhynchus kisutch
AAGAAGTACAGCCATCTTGAACGAGGGTCACTTGAAGTGTACTGTTAGATAGAGGCGTGTGACCTGAAAGCATGCTTCAGTTTGTTTTCTACCTGTATTGAAAACATGTAATGGTCACGAATGATATGTTTACTAATGAATGCCTAGCTACATAGCCAGCTAACTCGCTAGCTAGTTACATGCTTAAGCTTACTAAATAGCTAGCTACATTGCATGGGTAGAAATGGAACTATGAAAATGGGATTTGTTAACATATTGACCGATTCATCAGGAATCAAGGTAAGTGCAGAATGTGAAGTAACAATGTTTATTGTAACGCCCTGGGCAGGCAATGGCAGGTCAAGGCAGGCAGGGGTCGATAATCCAGAGTAGAAAGTGTAGAGGCCAATGTACAGGAGGACGAGAAAAAGGGACTGGTGGAAAACAAGCCGAGACAAAACACTGGTAGGCTTGAACAAACAAGACGAACTGGCACAGAGAGACACATGGGATAATGGGCGACACGGGGGGGTTGGAGACAAGCACAGGTGAAACGGATCAGGGCGTGACAAGATTCTGAATAGCGAATTTATGCTAAGCAATGTAGCTACCTTGACTAGCTAATGAGACAACTAAAAGGTGTGCAACATGAAAATATTGTGTCATTTACATGTGTCATTTATTGACAGCCCCTAACTAGCCCCGGTGAAAGGCTATCCAAAGTGAAACCAACTTTGCCAAGGTCGCACACCAGCCTGCAGTAGCTAATTGGCAAAATAATTTGTCTAACTCTTTCCACATCAAACTACACCCCGAAACCAAATCATGTTTGAATTCAGTCATGGCCGCTAGCATTTCTTAATGAACCAAATCTAAAATGAGGCCATATAAGAAAGTGCAGTCGCTGTAACGAAGACGCTGGGAGTTGAGAAGCAGGTGGCAAGTTTAAGAAAACAAAGAACGATACAACATAGGAGTAGCGTCTGAACATGGAACACAAACAATAATGCCTGGGGAATGAACCTAAGGGAGTGCCAGATATAGGGGAGGTAATGGAGTCCAGGTGTGCCTCATAATGACCGGGGGCTCAGCTTCGTGCAGGGAAGGCGGAGTGGGAGGTTCCTGGTAGAGAGTCAAACACGATCACCAGGATAGAACACAGGAGTCTCACTGGGGTGGCGGTCTGCCTGCTTCTGACGGTGGACGGCATGCTGGAGTCTCACGTGAGCAACGCTCCACACCTCTGTGCGCCTGAACCCCTCGTCCATCGCAGGAGCTTCGGTCTGGCCCGGGGTCCACGGAGCCAGGGCCGGCTGAAAACCCAGAACAGTGGAAGGGAGTCGGCCCGGTGAAGGAGTGACGTAACCAATTCTGGGCGTACTCCCTGCCGGTCCTGGCAGTGACTCAACTGATTCCTCCTCTCCTGCCCGTTTGACTGAGGCCTATACCCAGAAGTGAGGCTGACCGTGACCCCGAGCTTCTCCATAAAGGCTCTCCATACCCATGATGTGAATTGGGGGCCATGGTCAGAGACAATGTCCTCCGGAAGGTCATAGTGCCGGACAACCTGCTGGAAGAGTGCCTCGGCTACCTGGAGAGCAGTAGGGAGTCCAGAGAGATGGATGAATTAAAGGATTTGGAGAATCTATCGACAACCACCAAAATTGTGGTGAAACAGTAGGAGGGGAGATCAGTGACAAAGGCAATGGATAGATGAGACCAGCGACGCTGAGTCATGGGAAGGGGAAGCAGTTTCCCTGCTGGAGTGTTTAGGCCGAGGATGATCTTGTGAGCTGGTACACTCGTGATGAAAAAATAATGTTCTCCTGATGGATGGACTGGCCCTCCTGCCGTAGGAGGAGTAGGCACTCAGGAGGAGTAGGCGCTCACCTCCCTCTGCCCTCCGGTGGATGATCGAAGATAGCTTTGAACAGAGCCATGAACCCAGCTCCTCCTCTCCTCTTTCCCAGATGCCCGTCCAGTCAGCAGAGAAATAACCATGGCAACCTTGGACATCTCGGTGGTGGGGGCTCCCATCTGGTGCACAAAGTAGAGGGAGCACTGTAGTAGGAAGCCACTGCATTTAGTAGGGGTGCCGACAAACGGGCATCGCTGACCTAGGTGGGTTGCTGAATGGCCTGACTCGCTGGGTCAACTGGTGGCAGAGTATCCTCCGCTAGTTGAAGGCAATGCCTCTCGGGTATGTTCCTCTTCAACAGCTGTCCCCAGTTACGCCAGTTGGACGTAGTGTTGACGAAATAGGTATCCCTGTTCGTCGACCGGCTGGGAGATGTTCTGATTTCCTTCTGCTTCCATTTGTCAAGGCAGTATTTTGTAACATAGACGCTGGGAGTCGAGAAGCAGGTGGTAAGTTTAAAACAAAGAACATGCAATGATACAACATAGGCAACATAGGCGTAGCGTCTGATCATGGAACACAAACAATACTGCCTGGGGAATGAACCTAAGATATAGTGTAAGTGACTGAGGTAATGGAGTCAAGGTGTGCCTCATAATGATTGATGCCAGGTGCGCATAATGATTGATGCCAGGTGCGCGTAATGATGGTTGCCAGGACCAGTGGTTAGTAAACCGGTTAGTAAAAAACAGTTGTTTAGCTTATCTCCATTAAATTACTGTTTTTGGAATTGGTATCTTGGAGCTACTGAAATAAATAATTGAATCCACTTCTATCAAAGGGGTTGGGTTAAATGCGGAAGAGACATTTCAGTTGAATCAATTCAGTTATACAACAGACTAGGTATCCCCTTTTCCTTTCCTTTCCCTAAAGCAGTCCGGCAAGTCAACCCCTATCATAAAAGAAAAAGAGGTGCCAAAAACCAATGGTAATGTCACCTGCTCTGAGACCTTGTTACTGTTACACTTATGCTCTGGTTACAATACACACAGCTAATTATTATATGCACGTTACACACACACACACAAATACAACATCACAATGTGAAAGCTGCTGGGTAAAATTGTTTTAAATGACTAAGAGACAGAGTTAATGATGGTCAAACACACACACACAACTGATGATGTGACATACGTCCATTGATCCATTGGGTGTTTTTCACCTCTTTGCTGTAGGGTTGTCACACAACAATGTTATTGTTGGACAACTTGTCAATCATCATTCTCTCTGTGTGTGTGTTTTACCTTTATTTTACTAGGCAAGTCAGTTAAGAACAAATTCTTATTTTCAATGACGGCCTAGGAACAGTGGGTTAACTGCCTGTTCAGGGGCAGAACGACAGATTTGTACCTTGTCAGCTCGGGGATTTGAACTTGCAACCTTTCGGTTACTAGTCCAACGCTCTAACCACTAGGCTACCCTCCCGCCCCACACTGTGTGGGTGTGTGTGTGTGTACCATTAATCCAACAGCGGTATTATCACAATCACACACCCATGTTAAAATATACTGTATATTAAAGATTCACGAGATTAGTGTAGAAAAATAAATATAGTATTACTTAAAATTTATGACTGTCTTGTACATTTAATATCAAATAACTTTCATAAATCGGTTAGACTCAGGCTTGGCATGGCTTACAGGTATGGTACTGTGTGTGTGTGTACAAACACTGTCACGCAAACTCCCTGCAAAAAAAGGTCACCCAATGCTGATTGTGATATACTGACCAAAAATATGAATGCAACATGCAGCAATTTCAAAGATTTTACTGAGTTACAATTCATATAAGGAAATCAGTCAATTGAAATAAATTCATTAGGCCGTAATCTATGGATTTCAAATGACTGGGCAGGGGTGCAGCCATGGTTCTTCCCCACAAAAGGGCTTTATTACAGACAGACATGCTCCTCAGCACTCCCAAACAAAGACGATCCCACAAGTGAAGAAGCTGGATGTGGAGGTCCTGGGTTGGCGTGGTTACACATGGTCTGTGATTGTCAGGCGGGTTGGACGTACTGCCAAATTCTCTAAAATGACGTTAGAGGCAGCTTATGGTAGAGAAATAACATACAATTCTCTGGCACCAGCTCCAGTAGACATTCCTTTAGTCAGCATGCCAATTGCACACTCCCTCAAAACTACTTTACCCACTTTTTTGTGATATCCAATTGCGATCCTGTCTCATCGCTGCAACTCCCAAACGGGCTCGGGAGAGGCGAAGGTCAAGTCATGCGCCCTCCAAAACATGACCCGCCAAATCGCGCTTCTTAAGCTTCTTAACACCTGCCCGCTTAACGCGAGCACTGTTCAATTGACAACCGAGTCAGCCTGCAGGTGCCCGGCCCGCCACAATGAGTCGCTAGAGCGCGATTAACCAAGTAAAACCGCCCGGTCAAACCCTAACCCGGACGACGCTGCGCCAATTGTGCGGAGCCCTATGGGACTCCCACTCATGGCCAGTTGTGACACAGCCTGGGACTGTAGTGAAGCCAAGCACTACGATGCAATGCCTTAGACCGCTGCGCCACTCGGGGGGCCAAAACTGAACATTTTAAAGTGGCCTTGTATTGTCCCCCGCACAAGGTGCACCTGTGTAATGACCATGCTGTTTAATCAGCTTCTTGATATGCCACACCTGTCAGATGGATGGAAAATCTTGGCAAAGGAGAAATGCTCACTAACAGTGTACTAATGTAATGTTTACTAATGTAAACAAATTTGTACACAAACTTTGAGAGAAATAAGCTTTTTGTGAGTATGGAACATTTCTGGGATTTTTTATGTCAGCTCATGAAACATGGGACCATCACTATACATGTTGCGTTCATATTTTTGTTCAGTGAAGATAGTCTGACAGGAGATGAAATCAGATGACATTTAATTTGTCACATGCTTCATAAACAACAGGTGTATATTACGGGTCATTTTCCAACATTGCAGAGGTAAAGATGAACATAATAATAAAATAAATTGAAATGAATATAAATATTGACAAGACCAATAAATACACAGTAAATAACGAATAACAATAACAACTAAAAATAACATGGCTATTATACAGGGTCGATGTGAAGGGGTACGAAGTAATTCAGGTTGCTATGTACATATAAGTAGAGGTTGTTTGATTCTGGTTTCAACTTGGAACATTGTTATATTCAGAAGTATAGTATCTGAGGAGTGATAGAGACTGGTTTTTACATCAGAAGTTAATGGTTATCTGTAGGAGCCAGATGGCTTTGGAATGTGTTGGGTGGATGGGAGGAAGTCACAGGATTGCTATAGGGGATACGGGTGGAGATCTTTGTATTAGGCATCAAGGGGGTTGAGGTCAGGTCAGATTCCCTTAAGGGAGAAACAATGGTTTATTACCCTATCTGTCACGCCCTGGTCGAAGTATTATTGTGTTTGTCTTTATTTATTTGGTCAGGCCGTGGTGTGACATGGGTTTATTGTGGTGTGTTTTGTCTTGGGGTTTTGTTAGTTATTGGGTGTGTGGCTTAGTGGAGGTATCTAGCAAAGTCTATGGCTGTCTGAAGTGGTTCTCAATCAGAGGCAGGTGTTTATCATTGTCTCTGATTGGGAACCATATTTAGGCAGCCATATTCTTTGAGTGTTTTGTGGGTGATTGTTCTTGTCTCTGTGTTTGCACCAGATAGGACTGTTTCGGTTTTCGCATTTAATTATTTTGTAGTTTCTTCATGTATAGTTTTTTCCTTCATTAAAATAACATGAATCATCGACACGCTGCATTTTGGTCCGACTCTCCTTCACCACAAGAAAACCGTTACACTATCACTTCGTCCTCCTGTCGAACCATAAAAGATGTAAGGATTGGAGAGAAGGAGGAGTTCCTAAATTGGAGTATATATACTTGTGGTGGTGGAGACATGTTTTGTCTAATGCAGCTGTATTGATACTCTGGGAAGAATTAAGCTTGGTTAAGCTTTCATAGTGTCCGTTGAGTTATTTACTCTGAGAATTAGAACCTAAGAGATGGCGCTGTGAGCAGGGTTCACCACGATATACAGTCAAACTAGAGATTCCGAATCAGTGAAACAGCACCAGAAATAAGGTAGGCACAGTTCCTACACCTGATATCACAAATTCTGACATCTTGGGGAGATGAGAGTTGTAGGCTGAACCAATTTTAGGATATGGACCTCGAAAGCCTGAGTTTGTTCAGTAGGCCCATTGTGTTACGACCGGTCAGAAAAGATTGGTGGAGGGTAAATCGGATAAAGTCCAGAGAAGAAAGTCTGGGTAAAATTGCATAGAAAAAGGTGAAGTCCTGAACAGGGTGGTCCTGTGGAGGGTAAAAGCCTAGTGTAGTAGTGTAGTGGCCAGACCCGTAAGAAAGGC
Organism: Oncorhynchus kisutch; assembly: GCF_002021735.2. NCBI lineage: Eukaryota > Metazoa > Chordata > Actinopteri > Salmoniformes > Salmonidae > Oncorhynchus > Oncorhynchus kisutch. Next base: position 24,376,017 of record NC_034184.2, read on the forward strand.
GGTAGCCCAGTCGTAGTGGCCGTGAGAGTGCAGAGTGTGAGTGTGTGTGTGGGTGTGTATTAAGGTTTGAACAAGCTCTATTATAGGGGTTTGAGTCCGCTAATTAAAGGTTTGAGATCGTGATACAAGTCAGTATTCGATTTGGATGGCTGTAAGCATCTGCCTTTGATTTCAAAGTTTACAAGTTCGAATCCAGCAATAGAAAGTTATTTTATAATTTTTTTATTTAAACCTATCCCAAATAAGAAAAAAAAATACAAATTCAGAGTTAATGCCTAAATATAACACTTTGAAATGTGATGCTTGGAACAACTTTGAAATTTGACGGTTGATGGATGAATGTCTAATTCTGACGTGAGACTGTTAGAGCAGGTAGCACACATGCCACATGTACACATCCACGTACACACACAGACGTGTGTTTGTGTGCATGTGGCAGACACTTTTCAAGAACAAGATCCCAACCCTGATTATTTATCTAGGCCACAGTAATAATGCTATTCGGCTAATCAGATTCTCTCTACAGTCCCTCCCATTCCAGGGCCTAATTTGTGTGTGTGTGTTTGTGTGTCTCTGCGGAAGTGTAAGGGCTATTTGACTAAGATAGAGAGTGATGGAGTGCTGCATCAGATGACCTGGCCTCCACAATCACCTGACCTCAACCCAATTGAGATGGTTTGGGATAAGTTGGACCGCAGAGTGAAGGAAAAGCAGCCAAAAAGTTCTCAGCATATGTGGGAACTCCTTCAAGACTGTTGGAAAAGCATTCCTCGTGAAGCTGGTTGAGAGAATGCCAAGAGTGTGCAAAGCTGACAAATGGTGGCTACTTTGAAGAATCTAAAATATATATTTTTTAAATTAATACTTTTTTGGTTACTACACATGATTCCATGTGTTATTTCATAGCTTTGATGTCTTCACTATTATTCTACAATGTAAAACATAGTAAAAATAAAGAAAAGCCCTGGAATGAGTAGGTGTCCAAACTTTTGACTGGTACCATATATATATACTCCATTCTGCTTGTTTGTTTTATCTGTTGGCCCCGTTGCCTAGTCTACGCCATTTTACCTGCTGTTGTTGTGCTAGCTGATTAGCTGTTGTCTCACCTACTGTTTTAGCTAGCTTTCCCAATTCAACACCTGTGATTACTGTATGCCTCGCTGTATGTCTCTCTCAAATGTCAATATGCCTTGTATACTGTTGTTCAGGTTAGTTATCATTGTTTTAGTCCACAATGGAGCCCCTAGTTCCACTCTTCATACCCCTGATAACTCCTTTGTCCCACCTCCCACACATGCGGTGACCTCACCCATTACTACCAGCATGTCCAGAGATACAACCTCTCTCATCATCACCCAGTGCCTGGGCTTACCTCCGCTGTACCCGCACCCCACCATACCCCTGTCTGCGCATTATGCCCTGAATATATTCTACCATGCCCAGAAACCTGCTCCTCTTATTCTCTGTCCCCAACGCTCTAGGCGACCAGTTTTGATAGCCTTTAGCCGCACCCTCATACTACTCCTTCTCTGTTCCGCGGGTGATGTGGAGGTAAACCCAGGCCCTGCATGTCCCCAGGCACCCTCATTTGTTGACTTCTGTGTTCGAAAAAGCCTTGGTTTCATGCATGTCAACATCAGAAGCCTCCTCCCTAAGTTTGTCTTACTCACTGCTTTAGCACACTCTGCTAACCCTGATGTCCTTGCTGTGTCTGAATCCTGGCTCAGGAAGGCCACCAAAAATTCAGAGATTTCCATACCCAACTATAACATCTTCCGTCAAGATAGAACTGCCAAAGGGGGAGGAGTTGCAGTTTACTGCAGAGATGGCCTGCAAAGTAATGTCATACTTTCCAGGTCCATACCCAAACAGTTCGAACTACTAATTTTGAAAATTACTCTCTCCAGAAATAAGTCTCTCACGGTTGCCGCCTGCTACCGACCCCCCTCAGCTCCCAGCTGTGCCCTGGACACCATTTGTGAATTGATCGCCCCCCATCTAGCTTCAGAGTTTGTTCTGTTAGGTGACCTAAACTGGGATATGCTTAACACCCCGCCAGTCCTACAATCTAAGCTAGATGCCCTCAATCTCACACAAATCATCAAGGAACCCACCAGGTACAACCCTAACTCTGTAAACAAGGGCACCCTCATAGACGTCATCCTGACCAACTGGCCCTCCAAATACACCTCCGCTGTCTTCAACCAGGATCTCAGCGATCACTGCCTCATTGCCTGTATCCGCTACGGAGCCGCAGTCAAACGACCACCCCTCATCACTGTCAAGCGCTCCCTAAAACACTTCTGTGAGCAGGCCTTTCTAATCGACCTGGCCCGGGTATCCTGGAAGGACATTGACCTCATCCCGTCAGTTGAGGATGCCTGGTCATTCTTTAAAAGTAACTTCCTCACCATTTTAGATAAGCATGCTCCGTTCAAAAAATGCAGAACTAAGAACAGATACAGCCCTTGGTTCACCCCAGACCTGACTGCCCTCGACCAGCACAAAAACATCCTGTGGCGGACTGCAATAGCATCGAATAGTCCCCGTGATATGCAACTGTTCAGGGAAGTCCGGAACCAATACACGCAGTCAGTCAGGAAAGCTAAGGCCAGCTTCTTCAGGCAGAAGTTTGCATCCTGTAGCTCCAACTCCAAAAAGTTCTGGGACACTGTGAAGTCCATGGAGAACAAGAGCACCTCCTCCCAGCTGCCCACTGCACTGAGGCTAGGTAACACGGTCACCACTGATAAATCCATGATTATCGAAAACTTCAATAAGCATTTCTCAACGGCTGGCCATGCCTTCCGCCTGGCTACTTCAACCTCGGCCAACAGCTCCGCCCCCCCCGCAGCTCCTCGCCCAAGCCTCTCCAGGTTCTCCTTTACCCAAATCCAGATAGCAGATGTTCTGAAAGAGCTGCAAAACCTGGACCCGTACAAATCAGCTGGGCTTGACAATCTGGACCCTCTATTTCTGAAACTATCTGCCACCATTGTCGCAACCCCTATTACCAGCCTGTTCAACCTCTCTTTCATCTCGTCTGAGATCCCCAAGGATTGGAAAGCTGCCGCAGTCATCCCCCTCTTCAAAGGGGGAGACACCCTGGACCCAAACTGTTACAGACCTATATCCATCCTGCCCTGCCTATCTAAGGTCTTCGAAAGCCAAGTCAACAAACAGGTCACTGACCATCTCGAATCCCACCGTACCTTCTCCGCTGTGCAATCTGGTTTCCGAGCCGGTCATGGGTGCACCTCAGCCACACTCAAGGTACTAAACGACATCATAACCGCCATCGATAAAAGACAGTACTGTGCAGCCGTCTTCATCGACCTCGCCAAGGCTTTCGACTCTGTCAATCACCATATTCTTATCGGCAGACTCAGTAGCCTCGGTTTTTCGGATGACTGCCTTGCCTGGTTCACCAATTACTTTGCAGACAGAGTTCAGTGTGTCAAATCGGAGGGCATGCTGTCCGGTCCTCTGGCAGTCTCTATGGGGGTGCCACAGGGTTCAATTCTCGGGCCGACTCTTTTCTCTGTGTATATCAATGATGTTGCTCTTGCTGCGGGCGATTCCCTGATCCACCTCTACGCAGACGACACCATTCTATATACTTTCGGCCCGTCTCTGGACACTGTGCTATCTAACCTCCAAACAAGCTTCAATGCCATACAACACTCCTTCCGTGGCCTCCAACTGCTCTTAAACGCTAGTAAGACCAAATGCATGCTTTTCAACCGGTCGCTGCCTGCACCTGCATGCCCGACTAGCATCACCACCCTGGATGGTTCCGACCTAGAATATGTGGACGTCTATAAGTACCTAGGTGTCTGGCTAGACCGCAAACTCTCCTTCCAGACTCATATCAAACATCTCCAATCGAAAATCAAATCAAGAGTCGGCTTTCTATTCCGCAACAAAGCCTCCTTCACTCAAGCCGCCAAGCTTACCCTAGTAAAACTGACTATCCTACCGATCCTCGACTTCGGCGATGTCATCTACAAAATGGCTTCCAACACTCTACTCAGCAAACTGGATGCAGTCTATCACAGTGCCATCCGTTTTGTCACTAAAGCACCTTATACTACCCACCACTGCGACTTGTATGCTCTAGTCGGCTGGCCCTCGCTACATATTCGTCGCCAGACCCACTGGCTCCAGGTCATCTACAAGTCTATGCTAGGTAAAGCTCCGCCTTATCTCAGCTCACTGGTCACGATGGCAACACCCATCCGTAGCACGCGCTCCAGCAGGTGTATCTCACTGATCATCCCTAAAGCCAACACCTCATTTGGCCGCCTTTCGTTCCAGTACTCTGCTGCCTGTGACTGGAACGAATTGCAAAAATCGCTGAAGTTGGAGACTTTTATCTCCCTCACCAACTTCAAACATCAGCTATCTGAGCAGCTAACCGATCGCTGCAGCTGTACATAGTCTATTGGTAAATAGCCCACCCTTTTCACCTACCTCATCCCCGTACTGTTTCTATTTATTTACTTTTCTGCTCTTCTGCACACCAATATCTCTACCTGTACATGACCATCTGATCTTTTATCACTCCAGTGTTAATCTGCAAAATTGTAATTATTTGCCTACCTCCTCATGCCTTTTGCACACATTGTATATAGACCCCCCCTTCGTTTTCTACTGTGTTATTGACTTGTTAATTGTTTACTCCATGTGTAACTCTTTGTTGTATGCTCACACTGCTATGCTTTATCTTGGCCAGGTCGCAGTTGCAAATGAGAACTTGTTCTCAACTAGCCTACCTGGTTAAATAAAGGTGAAATAAAAAAATAAAAAAAATATATATATATATATATCGTCAAACATCTCATTCCAACATCCTGGGCATTAACATAGAGTTGGTCCCCCCTATGCTGCTATTACAGCCTCCACTTTTCTGGGAAGGCTTTCCACTAGATGTTGGAAAATTGCTGCAGAGTCTTGCTTCCATTCAGCCACAAGAGCATTAGTGAAGTCGGGCACTGATGTTGGGCGATTAGGCCCGCAGTCGGCGTCCATGAAGCTCCTGACGAACAGTTATTGTGCTGCCATTGCTTCCAGAGGAAGTTTGGAACTCTGTAGTGAGTGTTGAAACCGAGGACAGGCGATGTTTATGCACTACGCGCTTCAGCACTAGGCGGTCCCATTCTGTGTGCTTGTGTGGCCTACCACTTTGAATGTAAGCCATTGTTTCTCCTAGATGTTTTCACTTCACAATAACAGCACTTACAGTTGACCGGGGCAGCTCTAGCAGGGCAGAAATTTAAATAATCGACTTGTTGGAAAGGTGGCATCCTATGACGGTGCCATGTTGAAAGTCACTGAGCTCTTCAGTAAGGCCATTGTACTGTCAATGTTTGTTTATGGAGATTGCGTGGCTGTGTGCTCGATTTTATACACCTGTCAGCAACAGGTGTGGCTGAAAAAGCCGAATCCACTAATTTGAAGGTGTGTCCACATACTTTTGTACATATAGTGTATGTCGCTCCTAGGGTTTTCTCAGGAGAGAGGGGAGCCGACAAGTCGTGGGATGAGAGAGTAATGGTAGTTACTACCTACCAATACCCACTGTAGCACAACATAAGGAGGCAATAGTTAGGCTCTTGAGGAAGAAGTTGTGATAACACTGCAAGAAAGCCCGAAAATATCTCACAGCCTCAATATTAGATCTTACAGTAAGAAAGAAGCAGCAAAGGGAGACAGATTCAAAACCATGGCAATACCCCCCACAGTCTGGAACCAATAGCGCAGTGTGCCACTAATGTTGTGGGAGAGGCTGTAGGAGTAGCATGGACTTGAACTATGGGCAAATTGAGTTGGATTATGGAGTATGTGGTATGGGCCGTGTTAGCAGTGGCAGGTGTCACTCTGTCAGGCTTGCTGGGCTATCATGTAGTGAAGGCTGAAATGCATAAAAAGTGCACATCTACCACAAGATGAGGTGAAGCTGATTCAGGCTACAGCTTGTGTTAACATGGTGGCCCTGAATGTGTAGTACAGTGAGGAGATTTTGGCTTTGGAAAATCTCCTGTGAATGTACCGCCCCTGGTTGGGAAGACTGAGGGAAAGCATGACAGATTTATTTAGAAACTCTGCTTTGTGCCAAGCTCAGCATTAAAGCAGACCTCCGGTTTAGTGGGGATCAGGAGTGTGGGAATGGTCAGATTTCTCAAGCTCAGCATTAAAGCAGACCACCGGTTTAGTGGGGATCATGTGTGGGAATGGTCAGATTTCTCAAGCTCAGCATTAAAGCAGACCACCGGTTTAGTGGGGATCAAGAGTGTGGGAATGGTCAGATTTCTCAAGCTCAGCATTAAAGCAGACCTCCGGTTTAGTGGGGATCAGGAGTGTGGGAATGGTCAGATTTCTCAAGCTCAGCATTAAAGCAGACCTCCGGTTTAGTGGGGATCAGGAGTGTGGGAATGGTCAGATTTCTCAAGCTCAGCATTAAAGCAGACCTCCGGTTTAGTGGGGATCAGGAGTGTGGGAATGGTCAGATTTCTCAAGCTCAGCATTAAAGCAGACCTCCGGTTTAGTGGGGATCAGGAGTGTGGGAATGATTTCTCAAGCTGTGACTTTATACGTGTTTTAAAAAAATATATTATCCATCTATATGATTATATTAATCCATTGTCGTGTTTTATCTAGTTCTTTGCAATTAAACTTCTTGGTCACTGAAGGAAGGAAGGTCAAGAAGGTCTACAACTGAATATGATGATTTAACATGGAAATCAAACAATAGGAGATCTAGGGTTTAATAGAAGGAACTGATGTGTTCTGTAAAGTCTGTCCAGTTAAGTATATTCATGTACCCATATTGTGTAATATGTATTGCTGATCATACTGTGTTTATTAGTATTTAGAAGTGTAACGTATATGTAGTGGGAAACATCATGTGTATAAGCTTATGAATTTAAAGTACTTTTGAGTGGATACAAGAAAAAAACATTTTGCCTTGTGCAAATGTGCGAATCACTCCTTTATGCAGTGTGAGAAGAGGGACTGGACAGTTATGGTAAATTACCAGCTGATACCGTATGTGGGAGTTACAGTATGTGCTGGGTGGGAAAGTATATGTAGAGCTTTCTGTAACATTCAGATTTTAGTCAATTTGCTTATGACACTCCTGGTGAATAAACGTTTGAAATTCACTGAGAGCAGTTTTGTCTCTGGTTCTATTAAGAGGAACATTATTAGAGATAGAGCACAAGATTTATCTGTCTAACAAACCCTTCCCCTTTTAGTTGTTTCTGTCCTAACCCTGTAACCACACAGAATTAACTCTGTGACAATGTGGAATTAATGCGTCAAAAATAGATGTTCATCCATAATATGTTGAATTTCTAAGGGAAACTATGAGATCTTGTTGTGATAGAATTGGCTTTGGATGAAACAAAGTGGAACAGTAGAGGAATAACAGTATGTCTAACCCTGTCACGCCCTGGCCATAGAGAGGCTTTTATTCTCTATCTTGGTTAGGCCAGGGTGTGACTAGGGTGGGCATTCTAGTTTCTTTATTTCTATGTTGGTGTGGTTCCCAATCAGAGGCAGCTGTCTATCGTTGTCTCTGATTGGGGATCATATATAAGTTGTCCTAAAAACACAATTCCTCTTATGGGGTATTGTGTGTAGGCCAGTGACACGACCACTCAATTTAATCCATTTAAACCCAGGATGTAACTCAACAAAATGTGGGACCTTATATTTATATATGGCAATTTAATTTACCACAGGTGGACTCCAATCAAGTTGTAGAAACATCTCAAGGATGATCAATGGAAACACAATGCACCTGAGCTAAATTTCGAGTCTCAAACCAAAGGTTCTGCATACTTGTGTAAATAAGGTATCTGTTTATTATTTGTAATACATTTGCCAACATTTCTAAAAACCTGTTTTTTCCCCATTATGGGGTAATGTATGTAGATTGATGAGGAAATGTATTTAATCCATTTCAGAATAAGGCTGTAACATAACATAACAAAATGTGGAAAAAGTCAAGGGGTCTGAATACTTTCCAAATGCACTGTATACAGTGAGTTTCCCTTGCGGGTCATTACCAGTTAAAGGTGTACGCTCCAGGATACATTCCCCTAGTTACAGATCTAGGATCAGTTTCCCCTCCTCCAATCCTAACCTTAACTATTAATTAGGAAAATATAAAACTGAACCAAATGAGCATCTAGAGACAACTTTACCAAACACACCCTCATGAAAAACATCTACATTTAAATGGTATTAATATTAATTTGCATATATTTCTGTTAATTCCCATATATTCCCGTTAATTCCCAAGGAAAGTTGTGGTAACAGAATCAGAATGAGTTAGGTAACATTGATAAATAAGATGAGAGGGGAGAGGTCAGGCTTGTCTTCATATGTCAATGTATCTGTTAAACCATGTGATGCTATGAAGAATATCAGAAGGGGAGGAGGACAGAATGGAGGTTTGTCTTCTTATGGGAATGTGTCTGTAACTATTTTATGTCCCCTCTGAGGTTGCCCTTATCTTGATTTAGTATATGACCTAAGAGGCTCACTGTCTTTTCTGATCCTGTCCAGGAGGAGGTGTATTTGAGATGGGAGTATCTAGAATTGACCATTGATATATGCCATTGGATGAGGTAATGGTTTGGTACTATGTTGTACCAAGAACGAGATAAGAACTTCATTTAGGAGACCAAACTGAACGATAATTTATAGCTAATGCTATCTAGCTATGGGATACTCCTCTTTCAAGTAAAATGTTATTTGTGTAATGTTCCTAAGATCTGTTATTTGTCATGTGAGTTGAGAGGGGTGTGTCTTGGCTATAAATTATACTAAGAATTGTTTTGTAAGCACTCTCAGAGAATTCATTTATAGACACTGAATTGATCTGAGAGTCACAGGGCTATGGTGAAGCACGTATATAATTACAGAGTGACTTTATAAAATAACTCTGACTTGTTTGTGGTTTGCTCTCTCAATGTTTAGTAATACAGGAAATTACCACGACAAAGTTACCACCTCTGAATATTCCCCAAAATGTGCAACCCTACCTATACTCCTGGATTTAAAAAAATGATCTCCAATGAAATTATGTTTTATTCCAGGGCTAGGCTTAATCTAGTTCAGGGAAACTGGTCATAGATATTTAACCCAAATATGTGTTCGGTCAACCAGCCTGTAGAGGTATGGAAGCATTGCCTGATGTGAGCCATGCCTCGAACAAAAGGGATCTCAGAAGACCTAAGAATAAGATTTGTTGACTTGAATAAAGCTGAAAAGGGTTTCAAAAGTATCTCTAAAGGCCTCGATGTTCATCAGTCGATGGTAAGACAAATTGTCTATAAATGGAGAAAGTTCAGCACTGTTGCTACTCTCCCTAGGAGTGGCTGTCCTGCAAAGATGACTGCAAGAGCACAGCTCAGAATGTTCACTGAGGTTAAGAAGATTCCTAGTGTCAGCTAAAGACTTACAGAAATCTCTGAAAGATGCTAACATCTTTGTTGACGAGTCTACAATACGTGGTGGACATTGAGGAGTTCCAGGGAGAAGACAGCCTGAGAGGAAGACAACCAAAGCTTTAGTTTCTAGACTATCATTTTACAGATGTATGTTGAAAAAGTTTTGGGGAGATGCGATGAATCATTGGGGACCATTCAATATTCCCTTTCTTTTGTTGTTCAGTGAAATCATCCCATGTGAAGAGTCAACTCATTTAATTAAAGTTCAATTCGTAACAAAATAATTTTTTTATTTCTATTGGAAGAATTTAATCATTTGCAATTATGTCTACTTATGATAAGGTAAAAGGTTTATGTTTATGTTTCCATATGATATGGTAAATATATCCAATGCAAAAAAACATCTCAATTTAAATGGTATTATTTTATTAATTTGCATATATCTCCGTTAATTCCCATATATTCCCATTAATTCCCACGGAAAGTTTCCACCTCTGAATATTCCCCAAAATGTGCAACCCTAGTAAAGACCATTGGCAGCTCATGAGTTTCAAGTTTGGGGAAGCTTACAATTTATTCTACCATTTCTACCGATCTGCATGAAAAGTTATTATTTTTATATGCGCATTTTCGCAGAACAGTTTCATTTCAATAATAATGTTTTTGTTTCTCAAAATCATTGTCACGTGGTTCATCATAACTTTTTGAAGTAAAATTTCAAGTAAGGCCAGAGCACCACCCTCTGCCATATGGACACGCTGATACACTGTGGTCCCCATTGGTGGCTAAAGAAATTAGCGCACAGAACTCAGAGATAGCCTATAGGCCAATGCAGCAGTAGTTCCATTGTCAACTAAGTAAAATACGTAGGCCTAATGCCAACAAATAAAAACATGTAGAAAATATAATGATGAAAATGCAGGTTCTTTCAATCACTTTCATCTCTCTACTGCACCTGTCTACATCCCTGTCTATCTGTCTTGTATCAAATCATTGACTGGATCCAGCCCGAAGCTGTCTCTAGCGAACTTGCCACATTGTATCAACTAGCTTATTCCGGGTCCTCAGAGTTTCCCCGCACCAGTGAGTTCGGAACAGATAGCTGTTTTTTATGATGTTTCCACTGGATATATGGGATCATCAGATCATGATATTTTGCTCTTTCACACTGAGGCTTGGTGATTATCGAGGCCGGGAGTGTTGGAAAGATCTTTCAAATACTGAGGAACTATAATTTGCAATGGATGTAAAAAAATTAATACATTTTAAACTGACTTTGTTTACAATGTGTGAGGTGAATTTAAAATGTCTGAGAAGCTCAGCTTATTAATGCTGGACATGGTAAGTTAAGACTAGAGGTCGACCGATTAATCGGAATGGCCGATTAATTTGGGCCGATTTCAAGTTTTCATAACAATCGGTAATCTGTATTTTTGGACAACGATTTGTCCCCCAAAAATGTTACACCTTTATTTACGTAGGCAAGTCAGTTAAGAACGCATTCTTATTTTCAATGACGGCCTAGGAATGGTGGGTTAACTGCCTTGTTACTAGTCCAACGCTCTATCCACCTGACTACCTGTTATGCGAGGGCAGCAAGAAGCCAAGGTAAGTTGCTAGCTAGCATTAAACTTCTCTTATAAAAAACAATTAACCTTAACATAATCACAAGTTAACTACACATGGTTGATGATATTACTAGTTTATCTAGCGTGTCCTGTGTTGCATACAATCGATGTGGTGCCTGTTAATTTCTCATTGAATCACAGCCTACTTCGACAAACAGGTGATGATTTGCGAAAAAAGCACTGTCATTGCACCAATGTACCTAACCATAAACATTAATGCCTTTCTTTAAAATCAATACACAAGTATATATTTTTAAACCTGCATATTTAGTTAATATTGCCTGCTAACATTAATTTCGTATAACTAGGGCAATTGTGTCACTTCTCTTGCGTTCCGTGCAAGTATATGCAGCATTTTGGGCCGCCTGGCTCGTTGCGAACTGTGTGAAGTCCATTAATTCCTAACAAAGGCCGTAATTAATTTGCCAGAATTGTACATAATTATGACATAACATTGAAGGTTGTACAATGTAACAGCAATAGTTAGACTTAGGGATGCCATCCGTTAGATAAAATACATAACGGTTACGTATTTCACTGAAAGAATAAATGTTTTGTTTTCAAAATAATAATTTCCGGATTCAACCATTTTAATGACCAAAGGCTCGTATTTCTGTGTGTTATTATGTTATAATTAAGTCTATGATTTGATAGAGCAGTCTGAATGAGCGATGGTAGGCGCCAGCAGGCTCGTAAGCATTCATTCAAACAGCACTTTCGTGTGTTTGCCAGCAGCTCTTCTCAATGCTTCAAGCATTGCGCTGTTTATGACTTCAAGCCTATCAACTCCCGATATTAGGCTGGTGTAACCGATGTGAAATGGCTAGCTAGTTAGTGGGGTGCGCACTAATAGCATTTCAATCGGTGATGTCACTCGCTCTGAGACTTGGAGTAGTTGTTCCCCTTTCTCTGCATGGGTAACGCTGCTTCGAGGGTGGCTGTTGTCGATGTGTTCCTGGTTCGAGCCCAGGAAGGAGCGAGGAGAGGGACGGAAGCTATACTGTTACACTGTCAATACTAAAGTGCCTATAAGAACATCCAATAGTCAAAGGTATATGAAATACAAATGGTATAGAGAGAAATAGTCCTATAATTCCTATAATAACTACAACCTAAAACTTCTTACCTGGGAATATTAAAGACTCGTGTTAAAAGGAACCACCAGCTTTCATATGTTCTCATGTTCTGAGCAAGGAACTTAAACGTTAGTTTTTTTACATGGCACATATTGCACTTTTACTTTCTTCTGCAACACTTTGTTTTTGCATTATTTAAACCAAATTGAACATGTTTCATTATTTATTTGAGGCTAAATTGATTTTATTGGTGTATTATATTAAGTTAAAATAAGTGTTCATTCAGTAGTGTTGCAATTGTCATTATTACAAATTTTTTAAAAATTATCGGCCAATTAATCAGTATCAGCTTTTTTGGTCCTCCAATAATCGGTATCAGTATTGGCACTGAAAAATCATAATCAGTCGACCTCTAATAAGAACACCCAATAGTCAAAGGTTCATGAAATACAAATGGAATAGAGAGAAATAGTCCTATAATTCCTATAAAAACTACAACCTAAAACTTCTTACCTGGGAATATTGAAGACTCATGTTAAAAGGAACCACCAGCTTTCATATGTTCTCATGTTCTGAGCAAGGAACTTAAACGTTATTTTTTTACATGGCACATATTGCACTTTTACTTTCTTCTCCAACACTTTGTTTTTGCATTATTTAAACCAAATTGAACATGTTTCATATTTGAGGCTAAATTGATTTTATTGGTGTATTATATTAAGTTAAAATAAGTGTTCATTCAGTATTGTTGCATTTGTCATTATTACAAATACATTTAAAAGACCGGCCGATTAATCGGTATCGGCTTTTTTTGGTCCTCCAATAATCGGTATCGGTATCGGCGTTGAAAAATCATAATCGGTCGACCTCTAGTTAAGACAATCAGAAATCAGGAATGCACCAACACACGCAACCAGAGATCTGTATATAATAACGAGATGCTCATGTCTCCACCCTAACAATGCGTGTCATTGTCCCAAAAGAAGAAAGGCAGGCGACAAGCTTAGGTCTGCATATTATGCCCATAGAAACACATTGGGTTTATACTGGACAGATTTTGGCGAGAGTGAGCCCTCTTCCTCTCTGCATCAGAGTGTGCGAAACAGCACCCCTCGGTCTTAATATATGTATCTGATATGCCATACTCTTTTTGACCAAACAGCATCAGATACATGGTCTACTGGTTAATTTAGCTTGTTCTGACAATTGGTTTGTATTGCTAGTAACGTTACTCTATTGATTGGGATTATAGTTCATTTTGTAGCTAGCTAACGTTAACGTGACCTGTCTAAACAAAAGATCTCAAGCTAAAGCTTTCTGTTAAGCTAACATAAACTCACGTAAACTCGTACATCGCCTTGGTCCGTACAATTGCTCTTATTTTAGCGCCCCAAAAACGTAATACTTCCAGATCAACTGTAATGTCAATACCATTGTAAAGCACAAGTCCTCCCTTTTCCAACAAAATCAATTACATTACCTTAACACTGCCCGTTTCTGCATAATTCAAGCAGGCAATGAGCCCCATCGGGTCTTTTTTTAAATGGCGGGTGGGCAAGCGAAACTAATGCGTGATAGTGAGAAGGAGAGATGTTGTGTGGAGAAATGACTAGGTTTCCCTCCCTTACCCCCGTCACTGTCCATTTCTTGTTTTTAAACGATGAGAGAAGTGCTACACCTGGTGGAGAGAGATTGTAAGACAGAAATAGTTGCTTTATGCGTGCTGTATGTTACGACATGACATGTCCCGATATAATGGAGGGTCCGTTTTTTCAACTTTTCTTCAATACTATATAGCCATTACCATGTCGATCAATGCTTGAATAGAAACCTAGTTCACACCCTTGATTTTGAAGTCAACACAGTCGCTACAGTCCCATTACTTTTCTTTGTAGCCTCATTTGAATGTCGCAGTTACGCACATTTGTACGGAATGGGGTGAGTTTACGTTACTGTAGTTAAAGTTAGCTGAGGTTAGGTGGCTGGCTTGCTTGCTAGCTAACATTAACTTATGTGTATGACGTGTGTGTAACGTTAGTGATGTTTTCTCAGAACGCCATTTCGCATGGATACTTACAGCCTAATGTTAGCTAGCTAACATTGAACCAATTGGTTAACTTTAGCTAGCTATGACAATCGGTTTGTATTGCTAGTTAAAGCTTGCTGTTTGCTAGCCAGCTGACATTGGATGGTTGGCTAGCTACAGTACCTAACATTACCTGTATGAACTGTGTGTAGTGATGTTCTCAGAATGGCATTTCGCATCTATTGTATAATAATGCTAAAATATTTGTATCTGGAATTTGTCTTTCAGCATTAATCAGTAGAACATGCCTGACTCTAAACCACCAGTCATACAGTCATCAAAAAGAGAGATAGCAAGCAAAGGCAGCAGCGCAGTCATCAACTACATGCACCATTTCTTCACCAACTACGGAGTTGGGAAAACACATGTGGACCTGAATTGTGAAAACTGCAGTGGCCCGAACAACAACATATTTGTGCTCTGGTATTGTGCCTGGTGGACCATGCTTAAGCTCCACCACAATCTGGACCTTCACTTCTTGATCACAGGCCACACCAAGTTTGCCCCCCGACTGGTGCTTCGGCCTCATCAAGCAGCACTTCAGAAAGACCAGAGTGAACACTTTGTCTGAGATTGCTGGTGTTGTGAAGGACAGCACTGTGACAGTGGTCAACATCCCACAGCTGGTTGGACTGGAGGATGGTATGGTGCTGGTGGAAAGCTATGGCTGGCAACAACCCCTGACTCCGTACTTCAGGACGCTGCTACAGATCAAGCAGTACCAACCAGCACTTCAGGTAAAAAACCATTTCCAGTGTATGAGGTTTTTCTTATCTAATCTTGGGAGGTGAATTGATGTTGTGCAGGGTTGTAACGTCTTCTGAATTTTTTTGTAGTTATTCCCTGTTTTACAGCTTCGATGCTCTGGAGGCTGGTATTTGGACTGCCAGGACCAGGTTTCAGCAGCTGCGCAACGCTGACATCCTTCCTCCCATAGATGGTCTGCCTGTAAAAGCACCAACTGGACTGGACACAGCTGGACAAACTATCTTTTTGACAAGATCAGGAATTTTGCGACTAAGAAGCTATAGACATCACATGCCCTGCACCAAAATCAAGGGTAGGACAGAAACAGGCTCTCTGAATATAGATTCCCTTGTTCATGAGTGGTTTGGACGGACCAGTCATCAGCACTGTCTGCAGTGCCTCTATTCACATGACTCTCCTAACACACACGCCATATGTTGCTGCTACTATTATTGTTTATGTTGCTGCTACTATTATTGTTTATCCTGCTGCTCAGCCACTTTACCCCTGATTGTATGCATTTTTTTTAAATATTTTTTATTTAACCTTTATTTAACTAGGCAAGTCAGTTAAGAACAAATTCTTATTTTCAATGACGGCCTAGGAACAGTGCGTTAACTGCCTGTTCAGGGGCAGAACGACAGATTTGTACCTTGTCAGCTCGGGGGTTTGAACTTGCAACCTTCCGGTTACTAGTCCACCGCTCTAACCACTAGGCTACCCTGCCGCCCCAAGGATTATATAACCACATCGTATATCACTGATATCATTATTGATATTGTTCTTGTACATACTGTATATTTAATTTATATTGACACTTTCTGATATTGCTACTATGCAAGTAACCATTTGGCTGTACCCTTTACACCTTCTGTTGAGGCCATCCACTTAGCCAGACTTAGCAAAATATTGATACATAAAACGAATATTGATGTGTGTTCGTAACATGATTATGTGACATGGCACAACAATATCATGTGACTGTATCAAGTGTCCCATGATCTGTTTATGTACTGTACATGTGCAACAACAAAAAACTCAGGTTGCATGGCCTTAACTTATGTATGGAATACTTTGTGATAAGTGCATGTGTAACAGTGTATATAAAGTATGCTAATGTACTGGTTTGAAGGCATTTGGGCAGTGGTAAAAATACTTAAGTAGTTTTCTGTCGTATCTGTACATTACTATTTTTATTTTAGGCAACTTTTAATTCACTACATTTGTAACAAAAATAATGTACTTTTTAACTCCATACATTTTCAATGACACCCAAAAGTACTCGTTACATTTTGTCCAAATGTCCAATTCACTTACTTATCAAGAGAACATCCCTGGTCATCCCTACTGCCTCTGATCTGGCAGACTCACTAAACACATATCTGAGTGTTGGAGTGTGCCCCTGGCTCTCCGTCAATAAAAATAACACAATTGTGCCGTCTTGTTTGCTTAATATAAGGAATTTGAAATGATTTATACTTTTACTCAAGTATGACAATCTAGTACTTTTTCCACCAATGGATGTATGTGGCTGGGGTTGGAAGCATTTACTTCACATGACCCATCAATTTAGACAAGTGTCTCTGGCTAAACGCCATCTAATATTCATAAAAAATTATGTTTACCTGGATTTTTTTGTTATTGTAGGCTACTACCACTTTTAGTCTTAAACTTTACTACACTACTCACTGTTTAGCACATGACATCACATGTGAATCCTTAAAGACATGGGTGGGGCTGGCTCAACAGTGTGAACAATGCTGAATGGTGTAGACAAAGGAGAGCTCTCTAGCAGGTACCGAAACATTCAAAGGCCCTTTTCTCAAAAGTGAGTTTACAAGTGTATTTCAAAGTAGAAAAACTTTCCCATTGTTCCTCAAAAATGCTGTGTATGATATTCCATTTTGTAGCTCTGAGTCTCTACTTTTATCCAACGTAATGAAATATATATATATATATATATATATATATTTCAAGTTTTGCTACATAAGACCGAATCCAAGTGGTGAGTCACATTTCTTTAATGGTTTTCCCCTGTTGCACCTCCTCCCGGCAGTAGGGCCTGCTCCCCTCTTTCTCCAGATATTTGAAGATGCTGTTGTGCTGATTTTCACTATTTATCGAGCACACTACAGGCCACAGATGTTTTCATCCTTTGACCGCACATCTTGCAGACCGTGCGTCTTGGTGGTTGGGGTATTTTTTTTATTTTGTTATGAAAAGAAGCTGTTACTGCATTCCAACAGATATGTTGTCTGTTTCATAGTTATAACAAAGGCACTCCACTAATGCAATTGATTGAACACTTGAATTATTTACAGTTAACACAAACTAATGAAAATGCTTTTGTGATATTTGAAAAATATATTTTTCCTATTCTGCAACATGTAAATTGTGGGTCACATTGTTTCATGAGCTGAAATTATCCCAGAAAATGTCCATAAGCACAAAACACGTATTTCTCTCAAATGTTGTGCACAAATGTGTTTACTTCCCTGTTGGTGAGTATTTCTCATTTGCCAAGATAATCCATCCACCTGGCATATCAAGAAGCTGATTAAACAGCATGCTCATTACTCAGGTGCACCTTGTGCTGGGGCAATAAAAGACCACTTAAAGCTCTGACAAATTGAAAACCCTAGTCATTGACAACTCCATTACCCGCAGTATTAGATTTAAAACGAATCATCTCGCGATCATACACTGTTTCCAGGGGGCAGGGCTACCGATGTTAAGGCTAATCTGAAGATGGTGCTGGCTAAAGCTAAAACTGGCGAGTGTAGAGAATATAGGGATATTGTTATCCACGTCGGCACCAACGATGTTAGGATGAAACAGTCAGAGGTCACCAAGCACAACATAGCTTCAGCGTGTAAATCAGCTAGAAAGATGTGTCGGCATCGAGTAATTGTCTCTGGCCCCCTCCCAGTTAGGGGGAGTGCTGAGCTCTACAGCAGAGTCTCACAACTCAATCACTGGTTGAAAACTGTTTTCTGCCCCTCCCAAAATATATAACTTGTAGATAATTGTCCCTCTTTCTGGGACTCACACACAAACAGGACCAAGCCTGGCCTGTTGAAGAGTGACGGACATTCTAGCTGGAGGGGTGCTCTCATCTTATCTACGAACGCAGACAGGGCTCTAACTCCCCTAGCTCCACAATGAGTTAGGGTGCAGGCCAGGCAGCAGGCTGTTAGCCAGCCTGCCAGCTTAGTGGAGTCTGCCACTAGCACAGTAAGTGTAGTCAGCTCAGCTATCCCCATTGAGACCGTGTCTGTGCCCCGACCTAGGTTGGGCAAAACTAAACATGGCGGTGTTCACCTTAGTAATCTCACTGGAATAAAGACCTCCTCCATTCCTGCCATGATTGAAAGAGATTGTGATACCTCACATCTCAAAATAGGGATACGTAATGTTAGATCCCTCACTTCCAAGGCAGTTATAGTCAATGAACTAATCACTGATCATAATCTTGATGTGATTGGCCTGACTGAAACATGGCTTAAGCCTGATGAATTTACTGTGTTAAATGAGGCCTCACCTCCTGGTTACACTAGTGACCATATCCCCCACTCATCCCGCAAAGGCGGAGGTGTTACTAAAATTTATGATAGCAAATTTCAATTTACAAAAAGAACGACGTTTTTGTCTTTTGAGCTTCTAGTCATGAAATCTATGCAGCCTACTCAATCACTTTTTATAACTACCGTTTACAGGCCTCCTGGGCCATATACAGCGTTCCTCACTGAGTTCCCTGAATTTCTATCGGACCTTGTAGTCATGGCAGATAATGTTCTAATTTTTGGTGACTTTAATATTCACATGGAAAAGTCTACAGACCCACTCCAAAAGGCTTTCGGAGCCATCATCGACATAGTGGGTTTAGTCCAACATGTCTCTGGTTCTACTCACTGCCACAGTCATACTCTGGACCTAGTTTTGTCCGTGGAATAAATGTTGTGGATCTTAATGTTTTTCCGCATAATCCTGGACTGTGGACCACCATTTTATTACGTTTGCAATCACAAATAATCTGCTCAGACCCCAACCATGGATCATCAAAAGTCGTGCTATAAATTCTCAGACAACCCAAAGATTCCTAGATTCCCTTCCAGACTCCCTCCGCCTACCCAAGGATGTCAGAGAACAAAAATCTGTTAACCACCAAACTGAGGGACTCAATTTAACCTTGCGCAATACCCTAGATGCAGTCGAACCCCTAAAAACAAAAAACATTTGTCATAAGAATCTAGCTCCCTGGTACACAGAAAATACCCGAGCCCTGAAGCAAGCTTCCAGAAAACTGGAACGGAAATGGCGCCACACCAAACTGGAAGTCTTCCGACTAGCTTGGAAAGAGAGTACCGTGCAGTATCGAAGAGCCCTCACTGCTGCTCGATCATCCTATTTTTCCAACTTAATTGAGGAAAATAAGAACAATCCAAAATGTATTTTTGATACTGTCGCAAAGCTAACTAAAAAGCAGTGATAAATTCATTAACTTCTTTGAGGAAAAGATCATGATCATTAGAAAGCAAATTACGGACTTCTCTTTAAATCTGCGTTTTCCTCCAAAGCTCAGCTGTCCCGAGTCTGCACAACTCTGCCAGGACCTAGGATCAAGGGAGACACTCAAGTGCTTTCTGTGCTTGGCCCTCCTATGTTGAATATAATAAACGGCTCTCTATCCAGTAATAATAAAGTGGCAGTAATAAAGCCTTTCTTGATAAAGCCAAACCTTGACGCAGAAAATATAAAAAACTATCGGCCTATATTGAATCTTCCATTCCTCTCCAAAATTTTGAAAAAGCTGTTGCGTACCAACTCACTGCTTTCCTGAAGACAAACAATGTATAGGAAACGCTTCAGTCTGGTTTTAGACCCCATCATAGCACTGAGACTGCACTTGTGAAGGTGGTAAATTACCTTTTAATGGTGTCAGACCGAGGCTCTGCATCTGTCCTCGTGCTCCTAGACCTTAGTCCTGATTTTGATACCATCGATCACCACACTCTTTTGGAGGGATTGGAAACCCAAATTGGTCTACACGGACAAGTTCTGGATTGGTTTAGATCTTATCTGTTAGAAAGATATCAGTTTGTCTCTGTGGATGGTTTGTCCTCTGACAAATCAACTGTACATGTCGGTGTTCCACAAGGTTCCGTTTTAGGACAACTATTGTTTTCACTATATATGTTACCTCTTGGTGATGTCATTCGGAAACATAATGTTAACTTTCACTGCTATGCGGATGACACACAGCATGTATTCAATGAAATATGGTGAAGCCCCAAAATTGCCCTCGCTGGAAGCATGTGTTTCAGACATAAGGAAGTGGATGGTTGCAAACGTTCTACTTTTAAACTCGGACAAAACAGAGATGCTTGTTCTAGGTCCCGAGAAACAAAGAGATCTTCTGCTGAATCTAATAATTAATCTTGATGGTTGTACAGTCGTCTCAAATGAAACTGTGAAGGACCTCGGCGTTACTCTGGACCCTGATCTCTCTTTTGAAGAACATATCAAGACCATTTCAAGGAATAGCTTTTTTCCATCTACGTAACATTGCAAAAATGAGAAACTTTCTGTCCAAAAATGACGCAGAAAAATTATTCAATGCTTTTGTCACTTCTAAGTTAGACTACTGCAATTCTCTACTTTCCGGCTACCCAGATAAAGCACTAAATAAACTTCAGTTAGTGCTAAACATGGCTGCTAGAATCCTGACTAGAACCAAAAAATGTGATCATATTACTCCAGTGCTAGCCTCTCTAAACTGGCTTCCTGTTAAGGCAAGGGCTGATTTCAAGGTTTTACTGCTAACCTACAAAGCATTACATGGGCTTGCTCCTACCTATCTTTCGATTTGGTCCTGCCGTACAAACCTACACATACGCTACGGTCACAAGACGCAGGCCTCCTAACTGTCCCTAGAATTTCTAAGCAAACAGCTGGAGGCTTTGCTTTCTCTTATAGAGCTCCATTTTTATGGAATGGTCTGCTACCCATGTGAGAGACGCATACTCGGTCTCAACCTTTTAAGTCTTTTTTGAAGACTCATCTCTTCAGTAGGTCCTATGATTGAGTGTAGTCTGGCCCAGGAGTGTGAAGGTGAAACGGAAAGGCAATGGAGCAACGAACCACCCTTGCTGTCTCTGCCTGGCTGGTTCCCCTCTCTCCACTGGGATTCTCTGCCCTTTAACCCTATTACAGGGGCTGAGTCATTGGCTTACTGGTGCTCTTCCATGCCGTCCCTAGGAGGGGTGTGTCACTTGAGTGGGTTGAGTCACTGACGTGATCTTCCTGTCTGGGTTGGTGCACCCCCTTTGATTGTGCCATGGCGGAGATCTTTGTGGGCTATACTCGGCCTTGTCTCAGGATGGTAAGTTGGTGGGTGAATATATCCCTCTAGTGGTGTGGGGACTGTGCTTTGGCAAAGTGGGTGGGGTTATGTCCTGCCTGTTTGGCCCTGTCTGGGGGTATCGTCGGATGGGCCCACAGTCTCCCGACCCCTCCTGTCTCAGCCTCAAATATTTATGCTGCAGTAGTTTATGTGTCGGGGGGCTAGGGTCAGTCTGTTATATCTGGAGTATTTCTCCTGTCTTATCCGGTGTCCTGTGAGAATTTAAGTATGCTCTCTCTAATTCTCTCTTTCTTTCTCTCTCTCTCTATGAACATTTGAACATATTGGCCATGTTCTGTTATAATCTCCACCCGGCACAGCCAGAAGAGGACTGTCCCCCTCTCATAGCCTGGTTCCTCTCTAGGTTTCTTAATGTTTATTGCCTTTCTTGGTTTTTCTAGTTTTTCCTAGCCATCCTACTTCTACACCTGCATTGCTTGCTGTTTGGGGTTTTAGGCTGGGTTTCTGTACAGCACTTTGAGATATCAGCTGATGTAAGAATGTCTTTATAAATACATTTGATTTGATGCGTTTATATTTTTGTTCATTATACTATTACCTAAGACCTTCATGAACACAATCAAATTATTTATGATATATCATATATGAAATGTATGAATTACACTGTTAGAATGTTGCAGTTTAGTCCCAGTGGTTCTAGTGTGCACACATAGTAGGTCCAGTGAAAAACATATGACCCCTATGGATGACCCCTATGGATCTATCAAATGCCTCTCCAACTGATTCGTTTTGGCGACCGCCCCTGGCGCTGTTGAAACTAAGACAACTCAAAAACCTCATGGAAACTGGAAATGTGTATTACATTACCAGTTAGAGTAGTGGTTTTCAACCGGTGTGCCGTGAGAAACTGAAACGGTGTACCGTGAAACTTTTACTAATTGTGATCCTTTTTTTGAACATTCATATAAACTCAGCAAAAAATTAAACGTCCCTTTTTCAGGACCCTGTCTTTCAACGATAATTCGCAAAAATCCAAATAACTTGACAGATCTTCATTGTAAAGGGTTTAAACACTGTTTCCCATGATTGTTCAATGAACCATAAACAATTAATGAACATGCACCTGTGGAACGGTCGTTAAGACACTAACAGCTTACAGACAGTAGGCAATTAAGGTCACAATTATGAAAACATAGGACACTAAAGAGGCCTTTCTACTGACTCTGAAAAACACCAAAAGAAAGATGCCCAGGGTCCCTGCTCATCTGTGTGAACGTGCCTTAGGCATGCTGCAAGGAGGCATGAGGACTGCAGATGTGGCCAGGGCAATAAATTGCAATGTCCGTACTGTGAGAAGTCTAAGACAGCACTACAGGGCGACAGGACGGACAGCTGAACGTCCTCGCAGTGGCAGACCACGTGTAACAACACCTGCACAGGATCGGTACATCCAAACATCACACCTGTGGGACAGGTACAGGATGGCAACAACAACTGCCCGAGTTACACCAGGAAAGCACAATCCCTCCATCAGTGCTCAGACTGTCCAGAATAGGCTGAGAGAGGCTGGACTGAGGGCTTGTAGGCCTGTTGTAAGGCAGGTTCTCACAAGACATTACTGGCAACAACGTCACCTGTGGGCACAAACCCACCGTCGCTGGACCAGACAGAACTGGCAAAAAGTGCTCTTCACTGACGAGTCGCGGTTTGGTCTCATCAGGGGTGATGGTCGGATTCGTGTTTATCGTCGAAGGAATGAGCGTTACACCGAGGCCTGTACTCTGGAGCGGGATCGATTTGGAGGTGGAGAGGCCGTCATGGTCTGGGGCGGTGTGTCACAGCATCATCGGACTGAGCTTGTTGTCATTGCAGGCAATCTCAACGCTGTGCATAACAGGGAAGACATCCTCCTCCCTCATGTGGTACCCTTCCTGTAGGCTCATCCAAACATCACCCGCCAGCATGACAATGCCACCAGCCATACTGCTCGATCTGTGCGTGATTTCCTGCAAGTCAGGAATGTCAGTGTTCTGCCATGGCCAGCGAAGAGCCCGGATCTGAATCCCATTGAGCACGTCTGGGACCTGTTGGATCGGAGGGTGAGGGCTAGGGCCATTCCCCTCAGAAATGTCCGGGAACTTGCAGGTGCCTTGGGGGAAGAGTGGGGTAACATCCCACAGCAAGAACAGGCAAATCTGGTACAGTCCACGAGGAGGAGATGCACTGCAGTACTTAATGCAGCTGGTGGCCACACCAGATACAGACTGTTACTTTTGATTTTAACCCCCCCCCCCCTTTGCTCAGAGACACATTATTTCATTTCTGTTAGTTACATGTTTGTGTAACTTGTTCAGTTTATGTCTCAGTTGTTGAATCTTGTTATGTTCATACAAATATTTACACATGTTAAGTATGCTGAAAATAAACTCAGTTGACAGTGAGAAGACATTTCTTTTTTTGCTGTGTTTATAAGCATGACCTGTGGAATGCAGATGGAATTTTGATTGAGAGCACCAGTGTTGCTCAGATAGTACATTGAATAGCAGGCACATGGATACATATGTGTCGTTGTTTCAAATCCAGTGTGCTCAGGCTGTATGATTTGAGGGGCGTGCATCACCAACCAAGTCATTTGTATAATTTTACTTCGCCTGTGAGAATCATTAGCACAGGCAAGTCTGATTAGGTTTAGCTGTACCACAGCATATGCCATAGAAACAAACGGAGCGTGGCTTTTACAATGCAGAAAACCGCTAGTCTCTATCTCAAACCTTTCAAAACTAAGACCTATTTTACCAGAACTACATTTCGTTTCTCTCTGGCGCAGTTTGCGGGACTCTCTTAAAGGGGTACACACAAATCAATAATCATGAGTAAGGAACTATGAAACTTAGATAATAGTTCAAATGAACCCTATTTAATCTATTTTTAAAAGCATGGATCAGATTAGGTAAATGTCATCATGACTAAATCAATTAATAGTGACATTTTACGTCTGCAGCAAGAATTGTTATCTCAGGTGTACCACAGTTCAAAAAAGGTTGGACACCGCTGGATTAGAGGACAACCTGAATGCAGAACACAGCCAGCAACATTTTGCAGTGTTGGATTTTGATTGGTGGTTGCCAAAATGGAAATGGAAACACAAAATGTAATATTTTTCTGATTATTATTTTTTTTTGGAGTTCCAACTGCAACTGGACACATACTAAGACACCGATGCCTTTCGAATCAACGAAATAAGCATAAACAGGTAAAGGTTGGTCTAAAAAAACTGTACCACGCTTAAATGGACCATCAGATCAACGCGTCATCACAGGCTAGTCAGCCATGCCGATGGACATTTTATCTAAATCAGCTAATAGTGAATGTGCAGCAATCAACCCGTTCAATTCACACTAGTAGGTGGGTAAACCATAAAACACATTACAAATATCGTTAGGCTACATGAGTTTAAAAGTGCCTAGTATAGCCTACCCTCTACATCACTGACTTCAACCCTGCAAGATCTGACATAAAATCAATGGGCAAGTTCATTCCACTTCGAGAGCAACAGCGAGAGTCGATTCAAACTGGAGAGTCCATCGTCACTCTCTCGCTTCTAGATCGGCTGCCAGCATGCTACCTGTCATGCCAAACTATATTTTAATTTCAACCGAAAATAGTCTACTGCTCTTCATACAGACACCTGCTGTACAACTAAAGGACGGAGCCAAGACAGCCAACAATACTGTCATAGGCTGCTGTGATTCACCGCATTGTAATGACCAACAAGCTCACTGACCCAACGTTGTAAAAATGCAACAATTCCTAAACTGTAAGGCTCTTTAACCATTATGTTAACAATGACATACATTACTGCATCTTCTTATACCCATGGTTGTATATTCTAGTGGACATGATATGCTAATTCATCAATACCCTCTGAAACTTTCACTCTCACTCACCTTGCTCTGGTAATGTTAACCTGACTCCCCGCGAAAACAACAACCCCGGTCCCGAACGCTTATCATCCGCCGGGCAGTGTAGTCACTTATGTTCGCTAAATCCGTTCAAGTTGAATAAACAGTCCTCAGGTTGTGCTTTCAATGTGCTCCCGCCACAGGTGAAACTTAAAAAATGTGTTGCCGTTGGTAATCTACCCCCTAGTTCCAATGTGCTCTGGCTGTCGTTTCTGTAGCCCAGTAGTGCGATTTGAAGATGCGCCTCTCTTTTTAAGCGTGGTCTCTTGCTCTGTACGGAATAGGCAAACCGCTCGGTTGATAGGCTATCATTCACCGGGAAACCGGAGCATGAGAGAGAGAGCGAAACGAGAGCAGGAGAGCGAGAGGGCGCCCTCGCTATGGTGGATAGGCGGGAATGACATGCGCGCAGTGGGAGATCGAGCAAGTAGGGTAAGGTACAGTGCACCCACACTTGCAGGTATCATCTTACAGAAATAGCTCTTCGGGAATATTTCTTCTGAAATAAAGATCTATCTGCATCAAGCTTCATTATACATTATTAAATATAGCCACCTATGTAGATTATGTTTCCATTTTTCTGCTGTTAATGTGAGCTGTGTCTATCAACATTATACCCATGCATGAACGACAGATAGAGAGGGGGGTGGAGAGTATGCACTGACTTTTACATTTTTTAGGAGCATTTGCATTACATTTACTTAATTTAGCAGACACATTTTGGTTACTGGCCAAACGCTCTTAATCGCTAGACTACCTGCTGCCTGCCTGATCAGAGTACTTGCTGTCATACATGTGCAATGCCTAGTCATGTTTATCTTCATTTTATCATCAGTAAAATGTAGGCCTAAACTATGAACAAAATACAGTGCAACACTGAATTTTGAATTTCTAATCAAATTAAGAAAACAAACGCTGATCTCATGACTCTGAATCACAATCAAACATTATAAACATTAAACACAAAATAATCAATATATCAGAGGAGTTTGTATACCAAATGTATTTTTTACTGCCAGTGAATGCTCAGTACAACTTTTCAAAAGAGAGTAAAATTCATACAAATTATTTCTCTATATCTATCCAGTCATTTCTAGCCGCTAGTGTATAGACATTGCCTGTTTTAATAATTTCCCCCTTTTATTATTCCAAGTATTTTCAAACAAATTGTCATATTTCCGGGACAATGTATAGATGTGTATTCAGCTCTGACAATGGGCTGACTGTTACATTACAAAGATTTCCTTAAGTTTGGGTCAGTCACAGTGGTCAGGTATTCTGCCACTGTGTACTCTCTGTTTAGGGACAAACAGCATTCTAGTTTGCTCAGTTTTTTTTGTTAATTCTTTCCAATGTGTTAAGTAATTATCTTTTTGTTTTCACATGATTTGGTTGGGTCTAATTGTGTTGCTGTCCTGGGGCTCTGTGGGGTCTGTTTGTGTTTGTGATTAGATCCCCAGGACCAGCTTGCTTAGGGGGCTCTTCTCCAGGTTCATCTGTCTGTAGGTGATGGCTTTGTTATAGAAGGTTTGAGAATCGCTTCCTTTTAGGTGGTTGTAGAATTTAACAGCTCTTTTCTGGATTTTTATAATTAGCAGGTATCGGCCTAATTCTGCTCTGCATGCATTATTGGGTATTTTACGTTGGGCACAGGATATTTTTGCAGTATTCTGCATGCAGAGTCTCAATTTGGTGTTTGTCCCATTTTGTGAATTCTTGGTTGGTGAGCGGATCCCAGACCTCAAGGGAAATCGGTTCTATAACTGATTCAGGTATTTTTAGCCAGATACTAGTTGGTATGTCGAATTTTATGTTCCTTTTAATGGCATAGAATGCCCTTCTTGCCTTGCCTCTCAGATCGTTCACTGCTTTGTGGAAGTTACCAGTGGTGCTGATGTTCAGGCCAAGGTATGTATAGTTTTTTGTGTGTTCTAGGGCAGTGGTTCCCAAACTTTTTATAGTCCCGTACGCCTTCAAACATTCAACCTCCAGCTGCGTATCCCCTCTAGCACCAAGGTCACCTCACTCTCAAATGTTGTTTTTTTCCATCATTGTAAGCCTGCCACACACACACGGTATTATACATTTATTAAATATAATAATGAGTGTGAGTTTTTGTCACAACCCGGCTCGTGGGAGTGACAAAGAGAATAACTCACCACAGGTTAATGAGAAGGGTGTGCTTGAAAGGATGCATATAACTCTGCAATGTTGGGTTGTATTGGAGAGACTCTCAGTCTTAAATAATGTTCCACACACAGTCTGTGCCTGCATTTAGTTTTCATACTAGTGAGGGCCGAGAATCCACATCCATAGGTATGTGGTTGCAAAGGGCATCAGTGTCTTAACAGTGCGATTTGTCAAGGCAGGATACTCTGAGTGCAGCCCAATCCAGAAATCTGTCAGTGGCTTCTGATTAAATTACATTTTCACTAAACCGCTTGTTGCAATTTCGATGAGGCTCTCTTGTTCAAATATCGGTAAATAGACTGGAGGCAGAACATGAAAGGGATAATGAATCCAGTTGCTTGTGTCATCCTTTTCGGGAAAGTACCTACGTAATTGCGTACGCAACTCACTCAGGTGCTTCGCTATATCACATTTAGCATTGTCTGTAAGCTTGAGGTCGTTTGCACGCAAATAAATCATACAATGATGTGAAGACCTGTGTGTTGTCCTTGTTAAAACTTCTTGACGCAATCATTTTCATCAACACCCGCTGAATTGCAGCGCGCCAAATTCAAATTAAATTACTAAAAATATTAAATTTTCATGAAATCACAAGTGCAATATAGCAAAACAGAGCTTAGATTGTTGTTAATTAATCCACCTGGCGTGTCAGATTTCAATACAGCTTATCGGCGAAAGCATAACAAGCGTTTATGTAAGAACATCTCTCTCAGTAGACAAAATATTACAAACACTAGCAGCCAAGTAGATTGGTCACGAAAGTCAGATTAAATTAGATTAAATTGATGATCTTCAGATGTTTGCACTCACGAGACTCCCAGTTACACAATACATATTCCTTTTGTTCCATAAAGATTATTTTATATCCAAAATACCTCCATTTGTTTGGCACGTTATGTTCAGAAATCCACAGGCTCGAGCGCTCACTACATCGCAGATTAAAATTCCAAATAGTATCCGTAATGTCCACAGAAACATGTCAAACGTATTTTATAATCAATCCTCAGGTTGTTTTTAAAATATATAATCGATAATATATCAACCGGGACTATCACTTTTTCAATAGGAGAGGGAGAGACAATGGCTGCCCCACTCTGTTGCGCAAGCAAAACTCTGCGAACACCCAGCTATCCACTGACGCGATGTGATCTTTCTCGCTCATTTTCAAACTAAAAGCCTGAAACTATGTCTAAAGACTGTGACACCTTGAGGAAGCCATAGGAAAAGGAATCTGGTTGATATCCCTTTAAATCGAGGCATCCAATGGAACACAGAGCTTTCAGGAAAAACAGCACTTCCTGGTTTGATTTTCCTCAGGTGTTCGCCTGCAATATCAGTTCTGTTATACTCACAGACAATATTTTGACAGTTTTTGGAAACTTTTGAGTGTTTTCTATTCTAATCCGACAATTATATGCATATTCTAGTTTCTGGGCCTGAGAAATAGGCTGTTTCAAATGGGTACGTTTTTTTCACCAAAATCGAAAATCCTGCCCCCTACACTCAAGAAGTTAATGCAGACAGAGAAGAGCTCCAACTTCTTAATCATAGCCTCAATTTTGTCCCGCACATTGAATATAGTTGCGGGGTAATCCCTGTAATCCTATATTCAGGCAAGAAAAAACATCACCCAGATAGGCCAGTCATGTGAGAAACTCATCATCATGCAAGCGGTCAGACAAGTGAAAGTAATGGTCAGTAACAAAAACGTTAAGCTCATCAATCAATAAAAAAAAACATGTCAATACTTTGCCCCTTGATAACCAGCGCACTTCTGTATGTTGTAAAAGCGCTACATGGTCACTGCCCATATCATTGCATAGTGCAGAAAATACACAAGAGTTCAGGGGCCTTGCTTTAAAAATGTTAACCATTTTCACTGTAGCGTCCAAAACATCTTTCAAGCTGTCAGGCATTCCTTTGGCAGCAAGAGCCTCTCGGTGGATGCTGCAGTGTACCCAAGTGGCGTCTGGAGCAACTGCTGGCACGTGCGTTACCACTCAACTATGTCTCCCTGTCATGGCTTTTGCACCATCAGCACAGATACCAACATGAGCAACAGCTATGTTTGGCTACATATAGACCGTTAGTGGAATTCCCATGAGAGAGTAACGGTTAATCAAATCAAATGTATTTATATAGCCCTTCGTACATCAGCTGATATCTCTGTACAGAAACCCAGCCTAAAACCCCAAACAGCAAGCAATGCAGGTGTAGAAGCACGGTGGCTAGGAAAAACTCCCTAGAAAGGCCAAAACCTAGGAAGAAACCTAGAGAGGAACCAGGCTATGTGGGGTGGCCAGTCCTCTTCTGGCTGTGCCGGGTGGAGATTATAACAGAACATGGCCAAATGTTCATAAATGACCAGCATGGTCGAATAATAATAAGGCAGAACAGGTGAAACTGGAGCAGCAGCACGGTCAGGTGGACTGGGGACAGCAAGGAGTCATCATGTCAGGTAGTCCTGGGGCATGGTCCTAGGGCTCAGGTCCTCCGAGAGAGAGAAAGAAAGAGAGAATTAGAGAGAGCATATTTGGGGTGGCCAGTCCTCTTCTGGCTGTGCCAGGTGGATATTATAACAGAACATGGCCAAGATGTTCAAATGTTCATAAATGACCAGCATGGTCGAATAATAATAAGGCAGAACAGTTGAAACTGGAGCAGCAGCACGGCCAGGTGGACTGGGGACAGAAAGGAGTCATCATGTCAGGTAGTCCTGGGGCATGGTCCTAGGGCTCAGGTCCTCCGAGAGAGAGAAAGAAAGAGAGAAGGAGAGAATTAGAGAACGCACACTTAGATTCACACAGGACACCGAATAGGACAGGAGAAGTACTCCAGATGTAACAAACTGACCCTAGCCCCCCGACACATAAACTACTGCAGCATAAATAATGGAGGCTGAGACAGGAGGGGTCAGGAGACACTGTGGCCCCATCCGAGGACACCCCCGGACAGGGCCAAACAGGAATGTTATAACCCCACCCACTTTGCCAAAGCACAGCCCCCACACCACTAGAGGGATATCTTCAACCACCAACTTACCATCCTGAGACAAGGCCGAGTATAGCCCACAAAGATCTCCGCCACGGCACAACCCAAGGGGGGGGGCGCCAACCCAGACAGGATGACCACATCAGTGAATCAACCCACTCAGGTGACGCACCCTTTCCAGGGACGGCATGAGAGAGCCCCAGTAAGCCAGTGACTCAGCCCCTGTAATAGGGTTAGAGGCAGAGAATCCCAGTGGAAAGAGGGGAACCGGCCAGGCAGAGACAGCAAGGGCGGTTCGTTGCTCCAGAGCCTTTCCGTTCACCTTCCCACTCCTGGGCCAGACTACACTCAATCATATGACCCACTGAAGAGATGAGTCTTCAGTAAAGACTTAAAGGTTGAGACTGAGTTTGCATCTCTGACATGGGTAGGCAGACCGTTCCATAAAAATTGAGCTCTATAGGAGAAAGCCCTGCCTCCAACTTATGCTTAGAAATTCTAGGGACAATTAGGAGGCCTGCGTCTTGTGACCGTAGCGTACGTGTAGGTATGTACGGCAGGACCAAATCAGAGAGATAGGTAGGAGCAAGCCCATGTAATGCTTTGTAGGTTAGCAGTAAAACCTTGAAATCAGCCCTTGCTTTGACAGGAAGCCAGTGTAGAGAGGCTAGCACTGGAGTCATATGATCCAATTTTTTGGTTCTTGTCAGGATTCTAGCAGCCGTATTTAGCACTAACTGAAGTTTATTTAGTGCTTTATCCGGGTAGCCGGAAAGTTGAGCATTGCAGTAGTCTAACCTAGAAGTGACAAAAGCATGGATTAATTTTTCTGCACAATTTTTGGACAGAAAGTTTCAGATTTTTGCAATGTTACGTAGATGGAAAAAAGCTGTCCTTGAAATGGTCTTGATATGTTCTTCAAAAGAGAGATCAGGGTCCAGAGTAACGCCGAGGTCCTTCACAGTTTTATTTGAGATGACTGTACAACCATTAAGATTAATTGTCAGATTCAACAGAAGATCTCTTTGTTTCTTGGGACCTAGAACAAGCATCTCTGTTTTGTCCGAGTTTAAAAGTAGAAAGTTTGCAGCCATCCACTTCCTTATGTCTGAAACACATGCTTCTAGCGAGGGCAATTTTGGGGCTTCACCATGTTTCATTGAAATGTACAGCTGTGTGTCATCCGCATAGCAGTGAAAGTTAACATTATGTTTTAGAATAACATCCCCAAGAAGTAAAATATATAGTGAAAACAATAGTGGTCCTAAAACGGAACCTTGAGGAACACCGAAATTTACAGTTAATTTGTCAGAGGACAAACCATTCACAGAGACAAACTGATATCTTTCCGACAGATAAGATCTAAACCAGGCCAGAACTTGTCCGTGTAGACCAATTTGGGATTCCAATCTCTCCAAAAGAATGTGGTGATCGATGGTATCAAAAGCAGCACAAAGGTCTAGGAGCACGAGGACAGATGCAGAGCCTCGGTCCGATGCCATTAAAATGTAATTTACCACCTTCACAAGTGCCGTCTCAGTGCTATGATGGGGTCTAAAACCAGACTGAAGCATTTCGTATGCATTGTTTGTCTTCAGGAAGGCAGTGAGTTGCTGCGCAACAGCCTTTTCTAAAATTGTATGTGATTGTATGTTAATTATTTGACTAGGCTTTGTATTTGACATTGTGTTGTTATTTCGCTGAACACTAGATGGTTTAATTTTATTTTTGGCAGTAAAACAAGGCTACTCAGGTGAGAAAAAAACCTCACCCAAATGTTACCACTCCACTATGTCTCCCTGTCACGGCTTTTGCGCCATCAGTGCAGATACCAACAGATCTTGACCTCCTGTCACGCCCCAATCTGTTTCACCTGTCCTTGTGCTTGTTTCCACCCCCCTCCCGGTCTCGCCCATCTTTCCCATTATCCCCTGTGTATTTATACCTAAGTTTTCTGTCTGTCTGTTGCCAGTTTGTTTTGTTTGGTCAAGCCTACCAGCATTTTGTCTCAGCTCCCTATTCTCCCTTTCTCTTGTCCTCCTGCTTTTTGACCTTTTGCCTGTCCTGACCCTGTACTCGCCCGCCTGACCACTGCCTGTCCCTGAACCTGCCTGCTGTCCTGTACCGTTGCTCCACCTCTGGATTACCGACCTCTGCCTGACCTGACCCTGAACCTGCCTGCCATCCTGTACCTTGGCCTCTGCTCTGGATTTTCAACCCCTGTCTGCCTTGACTTGTCGTTTGCCTGCCTCTGTGGTTTCAATAAAATTGTTACTTCAGAGTCTGCACTTGAGTCTTACCTTGATTCTTGATAGTACGAACTGGCCATGGAGCAGCTCCACCACGCCATCTCCTCCCAAGGATCCCTCATTGGTAGCCCTCATTGGTAGACACGAGGAGATGCTTCCTGGTCTGATGGAAGGGTTCCAGGATGTGGCCGAATGTCACGACCTAGCATTGGATGCTTTGCGGTAGCAATTCCGTGGGTTGCCTACTAGACAGCCTACCATGGCTGTAACCTTTCAGCTCCAGTAACCCGGCTGGTAGCAGCGCCGTCGCCCCAGTTTCCCAGGAACCCCGCTTACCTCCCCCGAGTGCTACGATGAAGATTCCAGAACCTGCTGGGCCTTTCTCTCCCAGTGATCCCTCGTTTTCTAGCTGCAGCCTTTTTCGTTCCCCTTGGATCGCTCGATGACAGCATACATTATTACGCTGATGTCCGGGAGGGCACTCGCCTGGGCCACTACGGTGTGGGAGCAACAATCCACCGTCTGCCTCAGTCTGGATGTATTCGTTGCGGAGGTGAGAAAGGTTTTTGAGGCTCCGGTGTCCAAGAGTGAGGCTGCCCGGGAAAATACTCCAGCTTCGGCAGGGCTCCCTCGGTGTGGCAGACTATGCGGTGGAGTTTCGCACGCTGGCAGCAGAGGGTACCTGGAATCCGGAAGCGCTGTTCGACACATTCCTGCACATATTATCGGCATATTAAAGGACGAGCTTGCAGCCCGTGAACTACCGACTGATCTCGACTCAATCATCGCCTTAACCATCTGGATCAATGGACTGTTACGGGAACGTAGAAGGGAGAAGAGATCTGATTGTGGTGCCAATCGCTCATTCAAGGATCCCACCTTGCACCTGATGAAACTCCAGAAGTCCCTGAGAGGATCCAAGCTTACCCGAGTTCCTCTGAAGACTGCCGAGTTGCCCCTTCCCGAGCCGATGCAGCTTGGCAGGCTAGGCTGCCTCCAGTCGAACGGGTACGCAGACTGAACAGCCAATTGTCTGTATTGCGGTAATGTCGGTCATTATGTGTCTACCTGTCCCTTCAAGTGACCCAGCTCATTCGTTGGAGTGGGTACTCTGGAGGGTCTTAAAGATAATTGTTCTTCTCCCTTTACTCGCCCCCATCTCCATGCCACACTGCTGTGGGGTGACCAGTCCAAGTCTCTCCAGGTACTCATCAACTCGGGGGCTGATGTGAGTCTGATGGACGTTACCCTGGCATCCGAGCTTGGCATCCCCACTCAACCCCTCTCCATTCCCATGGGTGTTAGAGGGCAACGGTGTCTAGATGGAATTTGTATTTGTGGTCCTGTCAACTGGACCTTTTTTGTCTTACTGAGGGAGACTTACTGTCAGGGCTCAGGTCTGACAGAATCTGTGCAGAAGATCTAGGTGCTGCTGTAGGCCCTCCTTGGTTGGGGACAGAAGCACCAGATCATCAGCAAACAGTAGACATTTGACTTCAGATTATAGTAGGGTGAGGCCGGGTGCTGCAAATGTTCTAGTGTCCTCGCCAATTCGTTGATTTATATGTTGAAGAGGGTGGGGCTTAAGCTCTGTCTCACCGCTGTGGGAAAAAAATGTGTTGTTTTTGCCAATTTTAACCGCACACCTTTTTGTGTACATAGATTTTATAATGTCGTATGTTATTTTCCCCCCAACATCACTTTCCATCAATTTGTATAGCATACCCTCATGCCAAATTGAATCAAAAGTTTTTTTTCAATTAACAAAGCATGAGAAGACTTTGCCTTTGTTTTGTTTGGTTTGTTTGTCAAATAAGGTGTGCAGGGAGAATACGTTTTCTGTCATAAAGTAATTTTTAAGAAGCCAATTTGACATTTGCTCAGTACATTATTTTCACTGAGGAAATGTACGAGTCTGTTGTTAATGATAATGCAGCAGATTTTCCCAAGGTTTCTGTTGCTGCATATCCCACGGTTGATATTGGGGTCAAATTTGTCTTGTTTTGTTTTGTGGATTGGGGTGATCAGTCCTTGGTTCCAAATATTGTGGAAGTTGCCAGAGCTAAGGATGATGTTAAAGAGTTGGAATTGGTGGTCTATTTATTTTATTATTTCATTGAGGATACCATCATCACCACAGGCCTTTTTGAGTTGGAGGGTTTGTATTTTGTCCTGTAGTTCATTCAATGTAATTGGTGAATCCAGTGGGTTCTGGTGGTCTTTATTGTGTTCATTCTAAGATTTGTATTTGATCATGTATATGTTTTTGCTGTTTCTGGTTTGTTAGGGCCAAAATGATTGGAGAAGTGTTTAACCTATGCATCTCCGTTTTGGATAGATAACTCTTCGTGTTGTTGTTAATTGAGTGTTTTCCAATATTCCCAGAAGTGGTTAGAGTCTATGGATTATTCAATTACATTGAACGGATTTCTGACGTGCTGTTCGTTCTTTTTCCGTAGTGTATTTCTGTATTGTTTTAGTGATTCACCATAGTGTAGGCGTACAGTGGCTTGTGAAAGTATTCAACCGCCTTGGCATTTTTCCTATTTTGTTGCCTTACAACAATGACAAATGGTTTGATGAAGAATTCAAAAACCTAAGAGAGAAATTGAGAAACCTATCCAACCAAAATCATAGAGACCAAGAACCTGAGCCTACAGTGCCTTGCAAAAGTATTCATCCCCCTTGGAGTTGTTCCTATTTTGTTGCATTACAACCTGTAATTGAAATATATTTTTATTTGGATTTCATGTAATGGACATACAAAATAGTCCAAATTGGTGAAGTGAAATTTACTTGTTGAATTTTTTTTCAAATAAAAATCGGAAAAGTGGTGCGTGCATATGTGTTCACCCCCTTTGCCATGAAGCCCCTAAATAAGATCTGGTGCAACCAATTACCTTCAAAAGTCACATAATTAGTTAAATGAAGTCCACCTGTGAGCGATCTAAGTGTAACATGATCTGTCACATGGTCTCAGTATATATACACCTGTTCTGAAAGGCCCCAAAATGCCACAGCTACAAAGCTCCACAGCGGAGATTGGACTATCTGTTCATAGGGCCACTTTAAGCCGTACACTGCTTTGCTTAAAGAAAAAAAATAAGCTAACACGCTTGGTGTTTGACAAAAGGCATTTGGGAGTCAGATGAGGCTACAATTGAGCTTTTTGGCCATCAAGGAAAACGCTATGTCTGGCGCAAACCCAACACCTCTCATCACCCCGAGAACCCCATCCCCACAGTGAAGCATGGTCGTGGCAGCATGGGGATGTTTTTCATCAGCAGGGACTGGGAAACTGGTCAGAATTGAAGGAATGATGGATGGCACTAAATACAGGGAAATTCTTGAGGGAAACCTGCTTCAGTCTTCCAGAGATTTGAGACTGGGACAGAGGTTCACCTTCCCAGCAAGACATTGAGCCTCAGCATACTGCTAAAGCAACACTCCAACAGTATAAGGGGAAGCATTTAAATGTCTTGGAATGGCCAATTCAAAGCCCAGACCTCAATCAAATGAGAATCTGTGGTATGACTTAAAGATTGCTGTGCACCAGCGGAACCCATCCAACTTGAAGGAGCTGGAGCAGTTTTGCCTGGAAGAATGGGCAAAAGTCTCAGTGGCTAGATGTTACTCTTATAGAGACATACCCAAAAGAGACTTGCAGCTGTAAATGGTGGCTCTACAAAGTATTGATTTTGGGGTGTGAATAGTTATGAATGCTCAAGTTCTGTTTTTTTGTCTTATTTCTTGTTTGTTTCACAATAAAAATCTTTTGCATCTTCAAAGTGGTAGGCATGTTGTGTAAATCAAATGAAACAACCCCCCCCCCCCCCCTCATTTTTAGTTCCAGGTTGTAAGGCAACAAAATAGGAAACATTTTAAGAAAAATAAAAACCCCTTTGAAAAAAGGAAAAATGCCAAGGGGGTGGGGGGGTTGAATACTTTCGCAAGCCAATGTAGGTTCGCGAGGCCAGTCCCACAGGTCTGAGAGAGTGTCTCGTTCGTCTGGGCGGGGTGTCTGTTGATCTGTTGCTCCTGTGTGAGGTGTTGGGGCTTCAGTTGAGGACAATGTCCTTTAGGGTCTTGGCAAAGGTGGGCTCTGCTGCCTTGTATAGGTGGACCTGGTCGTAAAGACTGTTCAAGTCCAGGGTGGAGTGATGGGCCTGGTAGACATTTTGTTTTTGAGGCACAGTCACGGGAAATACTTGCGTATGGTAGCAGGGTGGAGATAACCACCTTTGCGTTGGGGAAAGTAGAAGAAGCTTTTCAATCACTCCCTTGAGTTCTGGGGCCACCCTTTCCTGCTGTGTTCTCAGGTCGTTTGTGCCTGTGTGTATTATTATGTGTATCACGTTTCAGGTAAGACCCAAATGCAGACTGTGTTGAATTAACAATGTTTATTACAGAAGCAGGAGACAGAGCTGTGAGACCTGGGTTTACATCTCGACACATGAAAAGTTGGAAGTATACGGAAGGTACGGGGCAACAGATGACGAACAGCAGAGGGGCTAATGATTTTGGAGCAGGGGGGAAGTCATGCTATGGATGGTGGTGTAGATGAGCCTGGGCCTTGTCAGGTTATGCTAGTGGATGAGGAGAGTATAGTGGGGAAGGGTAAGCTGCTAGAGGGGGTGGAGGAGGGTGTCAGGCAGAAAGGAAAAAGGAGGAGAAGAAAGGTGGGAAGGGAGAGGCTAGTGTGGTCAAAGGAGGGGGAAGGTGAGTCTGAGGTTCTGTCAAGGTTCCTGAATGAGACTAAGGGGAAAGTTTGTAGGATCAGTACAACACGCTATTACAGGGGCATGGTGTCCTCTGAGGACAGCAAGTCTCTCAGATTTTTACTCTGCGGTGTTGAGGGCCTGGCAGCTGCTAAGGCCCACACGAGAAGGGGGTTTCGAGCCTTGGCTGTGGGAGAAGCCAATCTTCAACATCCCAGCCATCCTTTTGAGACCGGTTCAGTCGGCCACCCTGCAGAGGTGACTGATGGCAGCGGGTTTACTAAGGCTTTGTGACCTGCGACTGCTGGGAGAAGAGGGGTGGAAAACCCCGGAAATCCTGGCACAACAAACAGGACTAACATCTCTTAGGCTGCTGGAGAGATTCCTGGAGGAGGTCCAGGAGGCACTGAGCCGGTAAGGGGGGTGTTTGAGCGACCAAAGGGGGAGGTACCACCAATGTTTTTGCCACTGCAGGTGACGGCAGAGACTGGGGACTGGCAATGGGATCTGGAGGACTTATTAGATTTTAACACTACGAGCCTAGGGGAGTTTGAGGGGGTGGGAGGTAAAGCCCTCTACAATCTCTGCATTAAGGAAAGGAACTTTAGGAGGCTAACAGGAGTGAAGGCAAATCAGTGGCAGGGGGTATTTGGGGTGGAGAGTCTGGTAGGTTTTAGATGGAGGGGGCTCTACAAACTCCCACTACCAAAGAGGTCAGGGGACCTCCAGTGGAGGGTTCTACATGGAGTCCTGGCCACTAACAGCTGGTTGGCACGGGTTGAACCGGGAGTCGGACAGGGGTGTCGGTTCTGTGTCATGAGTGAAACTGTGATTCATGTATGTTCTGCGTGCGCCAGGTTAATGCCTCTGTTGGAATGTCTGTGTGAGAGGTTGGGGGTGGGTTTTATTTTCGGGATGTATATAATGGGGTGCAGGTATTCAAATAAGGAGAAGGCCAAATATGTGTTGTTGAATTTTGTTTGCTCAGGCAAAGTTGGCTGTTTGGCTAACAAGGAGGAACAGGGTCAAAGGTGGGAGACCCTTTACTATTATTTAATGGAATGGTCTCCGCCGTGCCTTAGGGTGGAATTTGAGTATTTTTTTTCTGTAAAATTATAAAAAGTGTGGAGATGTTTCAGGAGATATGGTATGTCGGGGGGGCTGTCTGTACAGCTGGGGAAGATGGGTTGTAGAAGTGGTGAGGTTTTTGGTTATTGTGATGTGTGGTGTTGTTTTGTATCGTGGGGTAAAGGGCAAGGTGAGTATGCAGTACTGCACACACACACACAAACACACACCCATGCCTTTCACACTTTCTCTTCAGCTAACTATAAAACTTAATGAAGCACGGTGTAATTTATAAATTTCTCGAGAAGCTACAAGTGACAGCAACCTTCATACTAGCTGAAGCTGTGAATGACGCACACATACTGGGTGCCATACAATTATCATTCTAAAATGTTATTCTGTCAATTCAGAAGCTAAAAGCTCACTCACTTTGTGTGTGACTATCAGGCTGTTTGTGTGTGTGTGTGTGTGTGTGTCCCTTTAGGTGTCCCCCTCTGTTAGGCTCCTGGAGAATGGTTTGCAAAGAAACCTTCTACCTTTTTTCCTAGAGAGAAAAAGAGAGAAACAGATAGAAATAGATTAAGTGAGTGAGTGAGTGAGTGAGTGAGTGAGTAGAGAGAAAAAGAGAGCGAGAGAAAGACAGTGAGAGAGAGAATAGAGAGAGAGAGAGACAGAAAGAGAGAGAGAGATGGAGAAAGAGAGAAATCAAACCATCAGCAGTAGATAGTCGGCTAAATAAGCCCACCTACTTTGCTGTTTCCTATAAAACACAGATCGATGTTCATTTCCAGAGCTTTACAGTGCTTACAAGTAAATCCCTTTGGCTGGTAGGGGGCCACAGGGAGTAGAGAGAGTGTGTGTGTGTGTGTGTGTGTCTGAGTGAGTGAACAGAGACCTTCATCTGTTTTAGCATGTTGTATAAACGTATTATGAGCATGGTCCTGAGATGCATGGTCCTGAGATGTGAGAGAGAAAGGAAAGAGAGAGATAGAGGGAGAAAGAAAGGCCTGAGACAAAGAGCGAGAGGGGGAGGGAGAGAGACAGAGACAGACAGAGAGAGGGTGAGAAAGTAGCCAAGCTTAATAGAGAGATAAGGAATCATCAAATGGAATTATATTCAGTATCAAGTGCACCTTCTCACCAAAGGAGAGGTCTAATGTTAGCTGTGTGTTTGTGTGTGTGTCTGCCCATGTCCTCTTTTAATGAGAACAAGTGAAGCTAATCAAGAGATACTATCAGGAATCAAGGTAAGACCCAAGTGCAGACCGTGTGAAGTAACAATGTTTATTGTAACACCAGGGGCAGGCAAACGACAGGTCAAGGCAGGCAGACTCAGGGTCAGGAACAGGCAGAGTTCAGTAATCCAGAGGTGGAGCAAAAGTACCGGACGGTAGGCAGGCTCAGGGTCAGAGTGGGGTAGGACAGGCAAAGGTCAAAAACCAGGAGGATGAGAAAAAGAGAGGCATGGAAAAAGAAGCTGACAGGATGCTTGACAAACAAGACAAACTGGCAACAGACAAACAGAAAACACAGGTATAAATACACATGGGGATAATGGGGAAGATGGGCTACACCTGGAGGGGGGTGGAGACGAGCACAAAGACAGTCATGGCCAGTTCGTACTATCAGACCTCAGGATAAGACCTAGATGCAGACAGTTCGAAGTAACAAGTTTATTACAAAAACAGGAGGCAGGCAAACGACAAGTCAAGGGCAGGCAGAAGTTATTCATCCTGATCAGCGTCCGAAAGTTACAGATGGCAGGCAGGCTCAGGGTCAGGGCAGGCAGAGGTCAGTAATCCAGGGCAGTCTCACAAGGTACAGAACAGCAGGCAGGCTCAGGGTCAGGGCAGGCAGAATGGTCAAAACCGGGAAAACTAGAAAACAGGAGTTCGGGAAAAAAGCTGGAAGACTTGACAAGACGAACTGGCAACAGACAAACAGAAAACACAGGTATAAATGCACATGGGATAATGGAGGAAATGGGCGACACCTGGAGGGGAGTGGAGACAAGCACAGGAGGTGAAACAGATCAGGGTGTGACATTGGCAGAAAATACTCTGTCGTCAGTTATATGAAATATGGCCAAATTTGTACTCTACTAAATATGATAAAATGTATTTTTCACGTGAAAGGTGAAATCTTATAGTACGCCGTTTATAATTATATTTTTACTATATTTAGAAAGCATTTCAGTCATTTCACGACCCATTTTTGTTGTATAAAGAAAGATATGATAAACAGTACAGTATACAGTACAGTACACCTCAGCAATTTATAACTATTTTTTACCAGAAAGGTGAGTTCCAGACCTCTTTTAGAACTATGCAAAATAACTTGTTATTGTTTATGGCCACATCATGAAAAATAATTACTTTTGGGTCTTTTTAGGCAGAAGTCTACATTTTGCTCAAGAGGTTTTAAAGGCACAGTTGAAGTTGGAAGTTTACATACGCTTAGGTTGGAGTCATTAAAACTCGTTTTTCAACCACTCAAAACATTTCTTGTTAACAGATTATAGTTTTTGCAAGTCGGTTAGTACATCTACTATGTGCATGACACAAGTAATTTTTCCAAGAATTGTTTACAGACAGATTATTTCAATTATAATTCACTGTATCACAATTCCAGGGGGTCAGAAGTTTACATACACTAAGTTGACTGTGACTTTAAACAGCTTTGAAAATTCCAGAAAATTATGTAATGGCTTTAGAAGCTTCTGATAGGCTAATTGTCATAATTTGAGTAATGATAGGCTAATTGTCATAATTTGAGTCAATTGGAGGTGTACCTGTAGTTGTATTTCAAGGCCTACCTTCAAACTCAGTGCCTCTTTGCTTGACATCATGGGAAAATCAAAAGAAATCATCCAAAACCTTAAAATTATAGACCTCCACAAGTCTGATTCATCCTTGGGAGCAATTCCCAAACGCCTGTAGGTACCATGTTCATCTGTACAAACAATAGTACGCAAGTATAAACACCATGGGACCACGCAGCTGTCATACTGCTCAGGAAGGAGACATGTTCTGTCTCCTAGAGATGTGCAAAAAGTGCAATTCAATCAAAGAACAACAGCAAAGGACCTTGTGAAGATGCTGGAGGACACAGGTACAAAATATCTATATCCACAGTCAAACAAGTCCTATATCGACATAACCTGAAAGGCCTCTCAGCAAGGAAGAAGCCACTGCTCCAAAACCGCCATAAAAAAGCCAGACTACGGTTTGCAACTGCACATGGAGACAAAGATCATACTTTTTGGATAAATGTCCTCTTTCTGATAAAACAAAAATAGTACTGTTTGGCCATAATAACCATCGTTATGTTTGGAGGAAAAAGGGGAGGCTTGCAGGCCGAAGAAAACCATCCCAACCGTGAAGCACTGGGGTGGCAGCATCTTGTTGTGGGGGTGCTTTGCTGCAGGAGGGACTGCTGAACTTCACAAAATAGATGGCTTCATGAGGCAGGACAATTATGTGGATATATTGAAGCAACATCTCAAGACATCAGTCAGGAAGTTACAGCTTGGTCGCAAATGGGTCTTCCAAATGGACAATGACCCCAAGCATACTTCCAAAGTTGTGGCAAAATGGCTTAAGGACAACAAAGGTATTGAAGTGGCCATCACAAAGCCCTGACCTCAATCCCATAGAAAATTTGTGGGCAGAACTGAAAAAGCGTGTGTGAGCAAGGAGGCCTACAAACCCGACTCAGTTACACCAGCTCTATCAGGAGGAATGGGCCAAAATTCACCCAACTTATTGTGTCAAGCTCGTGGAAGGCTACCCGAAGCATTTAACCCAAGTTAAACAGTTTAAAAGCAATGCTACCAAATACTAATTGAGTATATGTAAACTTCGGGCTCACTGGGAATGTGATGAAAGAAATAAAAGCTGAAATAAATCATTCTCTCTTCTATTATTCTGACATTTCACTTTCTTAAAATAAAGGGATCCTAACTGACCTAAGACAGGGAATTTTTACTAGGACAAATGTCAGGAATTATGACTGGACGCCCGGCCAAACTGAACAATCGGGGGAGAAGGGCTTTGGTCAGGGAGGTGACCACGAACCTGATAGTCACACTGACAGACCTCCACAGTTCCTCTGTGGAGATGGGAGAACCTTCCAGATGGACAACCATCTCTGCAACACTCCACCAATCAGGCCTTTATGGTAGAGTGGCCAGTCGGAAGCCACTCCTCAGTAAAAGCCACATGACAGCCAGTTTGGTTTTGCCAAAAGGCACCTAAACGACTCTCAGACCATGAGAAACAAGATGTTCTGGTCTGATGAAACCAAGCTTGAACTCTTTGGCCTGAATGTCAAGCGTCACGTCTGGAGGAAACCTGGCACCATCCCTACGGTGAAGCATGGTGGTGGTAGCATCATGTGGTGGGGATGTTTTTCAGTTGCAGATACTGGGCGACTAGTCAGGATTGAGGGAAAGATGAACGGAGCAAAGTACAGAGAGATCCTTGATGAAAACCTGCTCCAGAGGGCTCAGTGGTGGAGGTGCACCTTCCAACAGAACAACAACCCTCAGCACACAGCCAAGACAATGCAGAAGTGGTTTCGGG
Source organism: Oncorhynchus kisutch (assembly GCF_002021735.2). Taxonomy (NCBI): domain Eukaryota; kingdom Metazoa; phylum Chordata; class Actinopteri; order Salmoniformes; family Salmonidae; genus Oncorhynchus; species Oncorhynchus kisutch. The sequence continues at coordinate 24,419,143 of NC_034184.2, forward strand.
ACAAGTCTCAGAATGTCCTGATCGAACATCTCTGGAGAGACCTGAAAATAGCTGTGCAGTGACGCTCCCCATCCAGACTGACAGAGCTTGAAAGGATCTGCAGAGAAGATTGGAAGAAACTCCCCAAATACATATCCAAGAAGACTCGAGGCTGTAATTGCTGCCAAAGTTGTTTCAACAAAGTACTGACTAAAGGGTCTGAATACTTATGTACATTTTATATTTCCGTTTTTTTTATTTGTAATAAATTAGCTAACATTTCTAAAAACCTGTTTTTGCTTTGACATTGTGAGGTATTGTGTTTAGATTGATTCAGGGAAAAAACAATATAATACATTTTAGAATAAGTCTGTAACATAACAAAATGTGGAAAAAGTCAAGTGGTCTGAATACTTTCTGAATGCACTGTATATGAGCTTTAGCTAAGTGGGCTAACACAGTCTTGTGGCATGCAGGAGACCTGGTTAAAACCTAGTCAGTCACAAGAGCAGGTTTAAATCGGGACTGGAAAACTATCCTTAGAAGGGGCTATGACAGGGCTTTTCAACTACGTAGTATTATTATGGGGGCCAAATTCGTTTTTTTGTCACAATTCCTTCTAACTTGTCCTGCGCTTCCTGTGAGCATAATAGATAGTAAATTATAGTTGTAAACTTCATAAACAAACAATGAATGCTATATCTACCATATTGAAACTGATTATATACATATTGAATTTGAATATTACATTGAAATGGAATTTTAAAACTGAATGAAATAAAAAAATACTCAAATCAAATTCAATATTTAAATAAACATGTCAAATGCACTGAAATTGCTCCATAAACCTAAATTAAGAAATAAGTGCAGCACTTTGTTTGGATATGAAAGTCACAGCGTGAGCTTCCACCATAAACCTCAAATATAACCCCTTAAAATGAATACATTCAAGTTATTTAATTAAATGCTATTTGAGATAGAATGTTGTAACTAAATTGTCGTAATGGCATAATACCAATGTCTAACCCAGTCTCCCTTTAAAATGAATGTGCATAATTTAAGTTACATACTGTTACATACTGTTAATTAATGTTAGAATCCAACCAGGTATTTAGTGACGTGAGAGAGAATAAAGTAGACGGCGCACGTCAAACGTCTGATTTATGACCATATGTCCGGATGATGCGTACATGCCCAAATATGGGCGTCCGGTCAGGACATCCTGGCAGGAAGTTGTCACGTGGTTATGGCCATATAATGCATCCTGTTGTCACATGTTAGAGGGTGTGTTATTTTATATATATATTGCATCTATTCCTTTGAAGTTGTCATGATGATTGATGTATAGGGACCTGGTTGAACTGGGGGGGGGGGGGGGGGGGTGTTTGAACATTTCAAAGAGGATGACCCCACACCCACCCTATCTTATTGCCCTTAGGGTTGGTGTCTATGAAGCAGGAACGTCCGGGGGGAAATTGGGTTTGCGGCAGATGCATTATAAATAAAGCCCAGAACAACACGGCCCCAGAACACTTAAACAAGATTTTAAAGATAAACATGGATTTTGTAATCAGTGGCAAAGCAGAGATGACTAACAACGGAAGCAGGACTGCGGCTGAAACATAGAGAAAGGGCCAAGTATAAAGCCACAATATACGATGCGCCAACAAAGCGGTTTCTAAGTGTGTATAGAACCCAGATACCGCCCACAACTGCGCTGATAGATCAAGTGATGATGTCTAATGGACAGCAATGGGGGTATCAGTTTGATTACTAGGCCTGTAGAGTGAAACTCTATACGGTAGCCGAAGGAGAAAAATATACAGACCAGACTTGAAGGCTTGAAGACTGGACAGTTTTTCGCAAGGTTGTGTGTCCCGAACTGAGAGTTATCACAAAGGGGTATAGCTTGTTCACGGGCTACGAGACCTGTTGGGAAAGTACCCCTGACTCCTCAGGAAGAGTATTTCACAGGGTGAAAATACAAAGAAAAACTGGACTTCCATGTGGATGCGTGGAGTTCTATATCAGCAACGACGAAACCTGCAACCAAAACATTTGTGATGGTGGCCTGACTGGTGCTTATTCCTTTTAAAAGTTGGGATCGAATGGAATTGAAAATGTTAGAGTTGTTGGACGCTCTTTTTGTACAGAGCCAACAGCAGCAGAGCATTGTTCAGCTAAGGAACTGCATAATATATACGAATCCTGAGGATTATGATTCAAAGGAACCCCAAGAAGGGTCATCCTCAGAAGGGTCAGCCCCCGAAGAAAATTAAGTATGCGGCTGCGTTAACCACGCCCTAATAACCAATGGACTGGTTCAACAATAAAAGGTGTGCCCTTAAAGCCTCCAGTTTAGCATATACCATTGATATTCATACAACATACCAGGACTCCGATAAGTCATGGGGGCCAGACCCTAAGGACTCTATGCCTCGCACCCCACCATTCTACTCCCCCCAGGCAAGACCCACAAAACCCCCTACATGTACACAGCCTGAGGATGTGTTTGATGGGGTGGTCAGTACTATTTTTGTGGACACCATCAAGGCCTCTGTAGCCACACTTTTAGACGTGGTGATTGGAGAGTATATAAGAGAAAAATGCATTGGTTGTGAGATCAATCACCCCAGCCAGCGCCGTCATCCGTGCCTATACGACCCCCCAAAATACTACTTTTTCAACCATTTTGAGAAGCTGGTGAAAAGACTGTGGTCCTGCAGGTTTATACCTGTGCTGGTCAGAGCCCTGGAGTCTATGGGTCTTGTGCCGTCTATTCCCAGAGTTTACGGGGTAACCAAGGCTTTCCTACATGAAATCAAGGAGACGATCTACATCCACGAGAAACTCAAAGAAATCCGACACACCCTGGTGGACGACAACAAATACAGGGAAGCTGTGGTGGCTGATGTGATGACTTTCTGACGCAATAAACCCCAAGAGACCGAGTGACGATACACATTTGTTATTTAGATGTAAAGCATTTAGATGTAAAGCATAAGCATACAATGTTAGAGAGAACAAATACATTTTTTCTTTTGAGATCACTTTATTTTGAATAATTTGATGCAAAAAAAGTTAACATTGTATCGTTCTACACAACACACAATGCCTGGGCTAAATTAGAGTGTGTGCTAAAAATTGAGCAAATCATGAATCATGTACGACATATGGGCGAGAGTCTACAATGGACACAACTGGTATCCCGTCTTGTAGATGATTCTGAAGAACTAGAAACAACTTTGTCTAAGATTTTACTTTATTTGTTTGAAACACCATTTAATTGTAACATGTATCATATTTGTTGTTTATATACTTATATAGCGGATGTGTGTGTTTTAACATTTCAGCGACACAATCCTGTAAATCTAAACCAAATATACAGGGTGTTGCATGCTGGGATCGTTGAGAAGACGGGGACAAGTATCCTGCAAAGAATCCTGAATTGTCTGTATACATAATACTTGATGTTTGCAAAACAATTCTAAATGAAAACGACTGTAACGTTGGGAGAGTGATGGGTGTGGAGTCAGACGCAGAGAGCAGAAGGTAGACGGGAAAAAAAGCTTTAATGTCCTCAAGCAAAGTAACAGGTACAACATGGGTGAATCCCAAAACACAGGCGCAACAAACAAAACCACTGTTACCAAAATACCGGACAGCGAAAACCCAAAAGTACACAAGCACCACTAACGTAAAATAACCACAAACCCGCACAAACACCAGCGGGCTAAACAAACTTAAATAACACCCATCCCAAAACCCCAACAAGGAACAGGTGAAAACAATGAAACAAAAACAAACGAAAAGGAAAAAGGGATCGGTGGCAGCTAGTAGACCGGCGACGACGACCGCCGAGCGCCACCCGAACAGGGAGGGGAGCCACCTTCGGTGGTATTCGTGACAGTACCCCCCCCCCGACGCGCGGCTCCCGCAGTGCGCCGACGCCGGCCTCGGGGACGACCCGGGGGGCGAGGCGCAGGACGATCCGGATGGAGGCGATGGAAATCCCTTAGCATAGTGGGATCCAATATATCCCCCACCAGGACCCAGCACCTCTCCTCCGGCCCGTACCCCTCCCAGTCCACGAGGTACTGCAGGCCCCTCACCCGGCGTCTCGAGTCCAGAATGGCCCATATCGTGTACGCCTGGGACCCCTCGATGTACAGAGGGGGCGGAGGGACCTCCGGAACCTCACCTTCCTGCATGGGACCAGCTACCACCGGCCTGAGGAGACACATGAAACGAGGAGTTGATACGATAATACAAAGGGAGTAACAATCGATAACACACCTTGTTTATTCTCCTCAGGACTTTAAATGGCCCTACACACTGCGGACCCAGCTTCCGGCAGGGCAGGCGGAGGGGCAGGTTTTGGGTCGAGAGCCAGACCCTGTCCCCCGGTGCAAACAACGGGGGCCTCACTGCGCTGACGGGCAGCGCTCCTCTTCTGCCGTCCACTCGCCTGACGCAATGACTCCTGGACGGCTCTCCAGGTCTCCTTAGAGCGCTGCACCCACTCCTCCACCGCAGGAGCCTCGGTCTGGCTCTGATGCCATGGTGCCAGAACCGGCTGGTACCCAAACACATACTTAAAAGGTGACATGTTTGTAGAGGAGTAGCTTAGTGAATTCTGGGCCATTTCAGCACAGGGGATGTATCTCGTCCACTCCCCTGGCCGGTCCTGGCAATACGACCGCAGAAACCTACCCACTTCCTGGTTCACTCTCTCCACCTGCCCATTACTCTCAGGGTGATAACCCGAGGTCAGGCTGACCGAGACCCCCAGATGCTCCATAAACGCCTTCCATACTCGGGACGTAAACTGGGGACCCCGATCAGAAACGATATCCTCGGGCACCCAGTAGTGCCGGAAGACATGGTTGAACCGTGCTTCCGCAGTCTGTAGGGCCGTAGGGAGTCCGGGCAACGGGATAAGACGGCAGGACTTTGAGAACCGATCCACAACTACCAGGATCGTTGTGTCCCCCTGAGACAGGGGAAGATCCATAAGAAAATCCTCCGATAGATGGGACCACGGCCGTTGTGGAACAGAGAGGGGTTGTTATTTCCCCTCGTGGCAAGTGCCTAGGAGCCTTACTCTGGGCGCACACCGAACAGGAGGAGACATAGAAGCGCACGTCTCTCAACAAGGTAGGCCACCATTACTTCCCTCTAAGACCTCGCACTTTCCTTGAAATACCCGGGTGACCTGACAAGGATAGACTATGAGCCCACCAAATCAATTGATAACAAACAGCGAGTGGCACGTACCTACGACCCTCCGGGCACTGTGGAGGCGCAGGTTCCTCCCTTAGTGCCCGCTCTATGTCCGCGTCCACCTCCCATACTACCGGTGCTACCAGCCTGGCAGCCGGAATGATGGGAGTAGGGTCGATGGACCGGTCATCAGTGTCATTTAGGCGGGACAGCGCGTCGGCCTTAGTATTGAGGGAACCTGGTCGATACGAGATCGTAAAACGAAATCGGGTGAAATACATGGCCCACCTTGCCTGACGAGGATTCAGTCTCCTAGCTGATCGGATATACTCCAGGTTATGGTGGTCAGTCCAGATCAGGAAAGGGTGCTTAGCCCCCTCAAGCCAGTGTGTCCACACCTTCAGGGCCTTAACCATGGCCAACAGCTCCCTATCCCCACATCATAATTCTGCTCCGCTGGCCCGAGCTTCTTTGGGGAAAAAACACAGGGGCGGAGCTTCGGTGGCGTACCCGTGCGTTGTGAGAGCACCGCTCCAACCCCAGCCTCGAATGCGTCCACCTCTACAATGAATGCCAAAGAAGGGTCCGGATGCGCCAACACTGGCGCGTCGGTGAACAGTGCCTTCAAACGATGGCAGTTAGTAGACCGGCAACGACGACCGCCGAGCGCCACCCGAACAGGAAGGGGAGCCACCTTTGGTGGTATTCGTGACAACGACATGTTGTCGTTATTTGAAAGTGGCTCATTAATGTTATTGTACCTCAGAGAGGCAAGAAGGATGGCAGAGCAGATGTTGAAAAACATTTATTATACACCCTCTAACCCTGGGTCTTATGGGGGTAAGGAGCGTTTACAGAGAGCTATAGCCGAAGAAACAGGTAGCCGGTTAAGCACTGCTAAAGTGAATGAGTGGTTAGCCGGATGCTCATACTCTACATAAACCTGTACGAAAACAATTTCCAAGAAATGTAGTTTTTTCTACTCATTCCTTGTCCCAATTTGAGGCGGATCTATGTGACATGCAGGCCCTTGCAGATAAAAATGATGGAAATCGCTACATGCTAACGGTTATAGATATTTTCTCTAAAATAGCATTTGTAAGGGTCTTAAAAAATAATCGCGAGGCAGAGGTGACCCCGGGCCTTTGACTCTATCATGAAGGAAGGAGGAGACCCCAAGAAAGTGCAGTTGATGGCAGATTTTTTTTTTTATAATACTTTTCAGAAACTCATGAAGAAGCACAATATAGTACATTTTGCTACAGGCTTGGATTTGAAAGCTTCAGTTGTTGAACGCTTTAACAGAACTCGGAAGGAGCGGATGTGGCAATATTTTACAGCTCACAACACGCATCGATATATCGATATAGTTCAAGATTTCGTAAAGGGGTACAACAACAGCTACCATAAGAGTATACGGATGAAGCACTACGAGGTCTTTTCTGAAAACTCTTTTCAAGTCTTTAAAAATCTGTATGGTTTGTTCCCCCTTCACCATAAGAAAACAAATGATTTAAAATTCATAGTGGGGGACTTCTACAGTATATCCAAGTTGAGGGGTGTTTTTGACAAAAAATATGAGCAAGGTTACAGCGATGAGGTGTTCACCGTTACCGAATGTCTAGCGCGCATACTGTCTACCCCTGTCTACAAGTTAAAAGATTATGACGGGGATCTTGTAGAGGGATCTTTATATGAGAAGGAATTACAGAAGGTACAGTTGGGTAAAGACAAAGTATTTCACTTGGAGGAGATTCCAGATCAAAAGAGAGAAAAGGGTAAAAAATGGGTGCTGGTCCGCTGGAAAACTGTCCCCAAAAGTTCAACAGTTGGGTAATAGAGCACGATGTGGTGGAGGCATCGGGGGTTAACTTAAACCCTCATGCATGATAAATACAACATCATTCGCGTGTACACAGGAGTGCATCATGGAACACAGCGGCTTCTACCTGACTCTCCCCAGTAATGCGTCTGCACATATATATTGTAATAATCAAAGTTCGAATTATTATTATTATTATTATTATTATGCAACCATTTTTCCATTTTTCCAAAGCCTATAGAGTTATCAGAGGCCTGGGAAGTAGGTCTCAGCGAGATTACATACCCCCATAGTTGGTATAATATCAAGGATAAGGACTGTGATTTTTATTGCAAAAGGATATCGGAACCTCCAAAACCTATTAAGCTTAAAAAAAGGGTTCTATAGAACCGTCGACAGGATCGTCTCAGAGTTGAATGAACCCAGAACAATATGGAAATACTCTTGATTTACAACCCTATACATAAACGTGTACAAATATCAGGGGATGCTGGTGGGGGTATAAAGACGAGCAGTAATTTAGCCTACATGTTGGGGATGGGTCCCAATAAATGGACGTATGGGAAAGAAATTGTTCCCATTCCCTGCGGATATACATGCAGGATTTTACAACATATTTGTATATACCGACATCATATCCTATCAAAGGGTCGAAGACAGTTGTGTGCCCCTCCTGAGAACAGTACATAGACAGAAAGGATGGCGATATAGTCACTGTCAACTACGACAAGCCACACTACGTACCTATAAGCAAGAAATATATTGAAAACATTCTGGTTGAGCTTAAAATGGATCAGAACAAAATCATTGAATTTACTTATGGTAAAACGATTGTAAAACTCCACTTTAGACCCACCAAAACCTCTCTACATATATAATTTTATAAACATAATACAAATAAATTAAAAGGTTATGGACCACCAACATCTCGACCCTAACCGCTATGTCTCATACCATGTTGCTCAAGTGGGTAAAGGGTTACCCGGCTATTATGGATTCCCGACCATATACGGTTCAGGGATAGGAGGTATATTTTCCACATTTTAAATCAGTGGCTAAAAATATAGTAAGTGAGGTTGTAGCCAATGCTATGACCAGAAGGGCGTCACCAGATGCCGAGCATCAAGAAGGCTCGGGCTTATGATGTTGTCTCAAAGACCAAAAAAGAGACTTCCGGGTATAAGGTGCAGGCTTGCCCCTAAAAAGCGGAGGTTAACCGTTAAAAGAAACTCAGTAAGTCAAAGACGTTGTAAAGTGAGGAGGTCTGGACCAAAAACAACAAAAAGAATACTCTGAAGTATATTCTAAAAGAACAAGCAACATTACTCTTTTACACCGCATCTCCTCTGAAGCTATAAAGACAGAGCTCGATCTTTTCACGGCCCCCTTAACCCAACATTCAATAGAGAGGTCCAGTTATGTGGAGATAGCCCCACTCTCTGCCATTACAGACAACGGTCCTATAGAATTTTTCATACCAGGCCACGGTGACAACTATCTGGACCTCAACAACACCTTGGTGCATTTACGTCTAAAAGTGACCAAAAGAGATGGTGCTAATATTGCAGACCATGCCAAAGTGAGTCTCATTAATTACCCAGTTGCCACCATCTTCTCCCAAGTGAATGTGATTTTGGGTGAACGCCTAATCATTCAAAGCAGTGCCACATACCCTTATAGGGCCATCATGGAGTGTTTACTCAACTATTTTGAAGAGACTCTCAAGACACAATTCAGCGCCGGGCTGTTTAGCAAGGATACTGCAGGAGTCTCTATGGAATCGAATGACCCTTCCACCAGTGCAAACAAAGGACTGGAGGCACTCGCTCGCTACTGTGCCGAATCTCGAGAGTTTCATAAGCTAGGGCCTATACACTCTGACATTTTCTTTGAAGAACGTTTACTCTTAAATTCGGTTGATTTAAGACTAAAATTAACCAGGGCCAAGGATGAGTTTTGCCTGATGTCTGCCCAGGACGGGGACTTTAGTTTAAAAGTGTTGGGGGCTTTTTATTTAAAAAGTGTCTGTATCTCCGACAGTTCGTCTGGGTCCCTCACAGGCTCTGATGAAAGGAAATGCCCTTTACCCTCTCCAAAGAATTACCATGAAAACCTTTAGCATGCCTGTGGGCAGTAGAATCTGCAGTCAAGAGAACCTTTTTCTAGGCCCTTTATCCCGATACATTGTTATAGGTTTGGTTGATCACGCCTCTAATACGTGCAGCTTACATAAAAACCCATTTAATTTTCAATACTTCAATGCAGAGTATGTAGCTCTCTGTCAGGACGAACGTCAGGTCCCTGCTAAGGCTTTCCAACCGCAATTTAATAACATATCTGTGAGAGAATTTGACAATCTATTCCTGGCTACCGGGAGGCATCCTTTTGACAGAAATTATTTTGCAGAGGGTTATACATTGTATACTTTCAATTTATCATCTGATGATGACCCCTCAGGAAATCTGTCTGTGGTTTCCCAAGGTAACCTCAGGCTGGAAATGCGTTTCCGTACACATTTAGCCTGTACAGTTAGCATGATTGTTTATGCATGCTCTGATTCAATCTTGGAAGTGAATGCCCGAAGACAGGTCTTAGGTGGATTATTGTTGAGCAAAGACACGAATACCCAAGAGTTGGAAGGGTTCATGAGCCGATTGATTGGAAAACAATTTTGTGGAGTGTTGGCTTGTGATGAATTACCTATTGAGTGGCCGGCCATGTTTATTGTCAATAGCCATCCTAAACACATGCCGGGTGAACATTGGCTAGCTGTGACATTAGAAGACAAAGGAGGAAGAAAAATGTCAACTTTTCTTTTATTCCTACGGCTTTCCCCCCCGGTTTTTCACATTTCCCCAAATCTATTAAAGTATTTTTGACCAAAAACAGATCAAAGATATACTACAGCAGCCATTATATCTTAAGCTTTAAGACACACTGGGGCTTTGTAGTGTAAGTCAGTATTCAAAGGGCAATGTGGTCCCGTCAGGTAAAAGCAGTCTCTTGTCATAGAGGCTGCTTTTATTTGCTTTTGATTTCCAACAGCATCATGGTTAGCAGCTTGGGGGGGGGGGGGTCCGATATAAATTTATAGACCTGGTTAGGGGGGACCATTTGTATATGGGCTGATTACAAATAACATGTGTTTTAAACCGTAGGAGGTTGCCTAGACAAGATATATTCTACCTGGGTTGTTTGACTTTTTAGCCCCCCAAGTCCTTGGGGGAGACATAAATACGTATTTGAAAGGCATGTGTGTTAATGAATCGGAAGCGCCCGTTTTAAGAGACGCCCACCAAATCCTAAACAGTCCCCACACATCTTTTTGGTTTCAAACGCCCCATGCAGAGACACACACCCCACTTTTGTTTTGAAAAACACACCTCCTGGCCCGGCACACGCACACCCGCGCACGCACACGTCTTTAAAACTATTTATTTAATTAATAATATTTAGTACAGACCTTTTTAAAACATCTTATAATTAATCCAAAACAATTTTACTGCACAATATTGAAACATGCACGGATGTTTTATTTATCAACATTGGTTGTACAACAGTTATACATCATTACCAGACAGCACTAAACTTTTAATAACCTTTAATGTTTATAACATACTGTTGTAGGAAAGACCGTATTCGCATAAAATAAGACATTGCATTTCTCCGCGACAGACCGGGGCGAGAGAGAAAACAAGAGATTCCCGTTCGTGAACCTCTCTGGGATATTCGGGACGGTAGTGTCCCATCCCGCCAACAACCAGTGTAAGTGCAGGGCGCCAAATTCAAAACAACAAAAATCTCATAATTACAATTCCTCAAGCATACAAGCATTTTACACCATTTTAAAGTTAAAAATCTCGTTAATCCAGCCACAGTGTCTGATTTCAAAAAGGCTTTACAGCGAAAGCACCACAAACGATTATGTTTGGTCACCACCAAGTCACAGAAAAGCACAGCCATTTTTCCAGCCAAAGAGAGGAGTCACAAAAGGCGCAAATAGAGATTAAATGAATCACTAACCTTTGATGATCTTCATTAGGTGATACTCATAGGACTTCATGTTACACAATACATATATGTTTTGTTCATTAAAGTGCACATTTATATCCAAAAATCTCATTTTACATTGGCGTGTTATGTTCAGTAGTTCCAAAACATGAGGTGATTTTGCAGAGAGCCACATCAATTCACAGAAATATTCATAATAAACATTGATAAAAGATACAACTATTAAACATGGGACTTTAGATAAACTTCTCCTTAATGCGACCGCTGTGTCAGATTCTTTAAAAACTTTACGGAAAAAGCACACCGTGCAATAATCTGAGTATGGTGCTCAGAGCCCAAACCAGCCAAAGAAATATACGCCGTGTTGTGTAGTCAACATTAGTCAGAAATAGCATTATAAATATTCACTTACCTTTGTTGATCTTCATCAGAATGCACTTCCAGGAATCCCAGTTCCACAATAAATGTTTGATTTGTTTGATAATTGCCATAATTTATGTCCAAATAGCTCCTTTTGTTAGCACGTTTTGTAAACAAATCCAAAGTCACGAAGCGCGTTCACTAGGAGCAGACGAAATGTCAAAAGGTTCCGTTACAGTCCGTACAAACATGTCAAACAATGTATAGATTCAATTTTTAGGACATAAATCTTCAATAACGTTCCAACCGGAGAATTCCTTTGTCTGTAGAAAAGCAATGGAACGCGAACTCTCTCTCATGACCGCGCGTCACGAGCACGTGGCACTCCGCCAGACCTCTGAATCATTCCCCTCTCATTCAGCCCCCCTTCACAGTAGAAGCCTGAAACAACGTTCTAAAGACTGTTGACATCTAGTGGAAGCCTTATGAAGTGCAAGATAACCAATATCCCAATGTATCTTCAATAGGGGCTGAGTTGAAAACCTACAAGCCTCAGATTTCCCACTTCCTGGTTAAATCTTTCTCAGGTTTTCACCTGCCATATGAGTTCTGCTATACTCACAGACATCATTCAAACAGTTTTAGAAACTTCAGATTGTTTTCTATTATTTCTAATAATATGCATATATTAGCATCTGGGACTGAGTAGCAGGCAGTTTACTCTACCCAATTCAACCAGATCCCTACACATCAATCGTCATGAAAACTTCAAAGGAATAGATGCAATATAGATATAAAATAACACACCCTCTAACACGTGCCAACAGGATGCATTATATGGCCATAACCACGTGACACCTTCCCACCAGGATGTCCTGGCCAGATGCCCATATTTGGCATGTACGCGTCATCCGGACATAGGGTCATAAATCAGACGTTTTACGCGCGCCGTCTACTTTATTCTCTCTGACATGTTAGTACATTTCTTTTGCCACAGTATTTGAACATTACAATTAATTGCTAAATTGATGTCAAAGGAGTTACAGCAGTATAGTACAGTTTGAGATGTCAGACAGAGCCTGTCCTGGTCTATGCCATGCTCTACAGTAGCATGCCATAATACTGACATACTGGTATGATACTGGTATGATACTGGTAAGCCAAAATAAATAAGAGAATAGCTGCCACTTAGTAAACAATTTTATCCACTGCTATGCTGCTAAAATCAGAAATGGTCTAGCCGTAGGTCAGTTTGGGAAAATGCCAGATAGGCTGGACCATCTTAAGGGGATACTTTGGGATTCTGTCAATGAGTACATTTATCTACTTTCCCCAGAGTCAGATGCACTTGTGGATATCATTTTCACGTCTCTGTGTATAGTAGGAAGGACATTTGAAGTAGTTTCGCTAGCCAATGCTAACTAGCATTAGCACAATGACTGGAAGTCTATAGGTATCTGCTAGCGCTAATTAGCAATTTCCTTCAAACCAGACTCAGAGACATAAAATTGTTATCCACAAGTTCATCTGACTCTGGGGAAGTAGATAAAGGGCCTCATTGCCAAAATCCCGAAGTATCTCTTTAATTGTGGGTTTTGCAGAATTATCATTATTTGGCTAATTAGAAATGTCCAAGCGGATTTCTGGTCTCATCCGTTCATGCATATAGTGTAATAATATATGCCACTTCAGGCAATTTTATCCAAAATGACTCACAGTACGGTGAATGAGTAGCGGACTGCATTTTGTCCTGCCCCAAGCAGGACAAGAACTAGCAACCTTCAACACAATAACAGACACAGCTCAAAGGCAACTGATAGAGCAAGAGCCTAGTTCGTCAGTGACAGTTGGCTGTGGGAATGAAGGATGTCACTGATGTACTTCATATTTTCACATCCAATACAAATGCACAACCTACATTTCTGGTGGTCTATGTATAGCATTGCCATACGTTATGTATTGTAGATATGTAGTGATGTAAAAATGTGCTGTTTTATCTTTTGTTTTATGTGTAATGTAAGTGCCTTAATGTGCCTTGGCAGCAGCTAATGGGGATCCCTAATAAACACAAATACAAAAATTCCCTGAGGGAATTTAACTCATGACCTTGGCATTGCTGACCCCATGCTCTTACCAATTTCGCCATTTAGCACCACATTATACTGTTACGATACTGCCGATACTGCCGCTGTAATTTAATAATACATGCCTAGCAGACACTATTATTCAAAGCGACTAACGGTACTGTGAGTGCCTAGCATACATTTCTAGTATGTGTATGTGAATCCTGCAGGAGCTGACCCAATGTTCTTACCAACTGAGCCAGCAGAGCCACACAGAGCCACACTTAACCACATGATACAGTTATGGTATACTACATTCCTCTTAGCAGACACTCTTATCCAAAGGAATGTACCGTGCAGTGAATGCGTAACCTACATTTCTAGTATGTGATCCCTACAGGAGCTGACCCCATGACTTTGGCTTTGCTAGCGCCACACCCCTTAGTAAATGAGCCACACATGACCGCATAGGCTACTGTTTGTATTCCCTACGGAGTGAATTACTTTTGACGAGAGCCTTTTCGGTCCTGGTCAAAATTAGTGCACTAAATAGGGAATAGAGTGCCATGGATTTAGGATGCAACACTGTACTGCCTTGATATCATACTGTACTTCAATAATATAATGCACAACGTTTCCCCTAATCACAAATCTGGGATTGCCCCAGTGGAGGCTGTTGAGGTGAGAACAGCTCATTCAAGCCATTATTATTTCATTTCTTTCAATATGTAAAAAAAAAAAAATTGGGGGAAATCGTCCACTTTGAAATTAGAATATTTTGTGTAGATTGTTGACAAAAAATTACATTTAATCTCACTTTCTAACAATAAAATATGAATAAATCCAAGGGGTATGAATACTTTTGCAAGGCACTAACTTTTCAGTGCCATTAATGGGTTTTTGAAGTACTTTCTGAATTAATTTTCAGAAGATGCAGAGAAGGCTGACAATAATGTTTATTGCACAGCTGAGGAACATGCTAGCTGAGAGTATAACTTTTCAGAAATAATTTCTGTGTAGCTCAGTTGGTAGAGCATGGCACTTACATTGACAGGGTTGTGGGTTTGATTCCCAAGAGGGACCAGTATATGAAAAAAGTATGCACTCACCACTGTAAATTGCTCTGGACAAGAGTGTATGCTAAATGATAAAACAACTATAACTAATCTCAAGAAATTATACTTATTAAGTATACATTTGCATATTCCCCAGCATCCTTTTCTGCAGTTTAAATGTATAATATGATATTGTTCCTCATATTTAGCTTATTAAAATGTTTTGATGCCCATTTTCAAACTGAATAATGTTGTACTTTTAATTACATATTACACATATTATTGAATTGTTAATTTATTACCATAATGTAAAACAGTTCTCAAAAGTGTTACTTGTAAATTGCTACTTTGTTAACACTGGCTGAGAAGATGCCTTATTCAATCAAGGTAACTTGTACATGAGTAATTACAATAGCTAATGTGCTTAATGGGAGGAGGTGCGGGCATTCGGAGTGTGGTGTCAGGAAACAACCTCTCACTCAATGTCAACAAAACAAAGGAGATGATCATGGACTTCAGCAAACAGCAGAGGGAGCACCCCCCTAACGTTTTAAGCTCCTCGGCGTACACATCACAGACAAACTGAAATGGTCCACTCACACAGACACTGTGGTGAAGAAGCCGCAACAGCCCCTCTTCAACCTCAGGAGGCTGAAGAAATTTGGCTTGTCACCTAAAACCCTGACAAAATTTTACAGATGCACAATTGAGAGCATCCTGTCGGGCTGTATCACCGCCTGGTACGGCGACTGCACCGCCCTCAACCACATGGCTCACCAGAGGGTTGTGCGGTCTGCACAACGCATCACTGGGGGCAAACTACCTGGCCTCCAGGACACCTACAGCACCCAATGTCACAGAGAGGCCATAAATATCAAGGACAACAACCACCTGAGCCACTGCCTGTTCACCGCGCTACCATCCAGAAGGTGAGGTCAGTACAGCTGCATCTAAGCAGGGACCGAGAGACTGAAAAACAGCTTATATCTCAAGGCCATCAGACTGTTAAACAACAATCACTCAGAGAGGCTGCTGCCTACATGGAGTCTCAGTAGTCACTTTAATTATAAACAATGGCACTTTAATAATGTTTACATATCTTACATTACTCATCTCATATGTATATACTGCATCTTATACCATCTATTACATCTTGCCTATGACGCTCGGCCATCGCTCATCCATATATTTATATGTACATATTCTTATTCCATCCCTTTAGATTTGTGTGTATTAGGTAGTTGTTAGGGAATTGTTAGATTACTTGTTAATGCGGAATTAATCGGAATTAGAAACACAAGCATTTCACGAGACTCGCATTAACATCTGCTCACCCTGTGTATGTGACCAATAAAATTGTATTGATTGATGAGTAGAAGTGTATTTGTAAAATGACAAATACAGTATACACTTATTTGAAAGAAAATACAAGAATTCAAATACCGTTTTAGTATTTTGTTAATTTATGAGAAATATACATAAAATGTACTTCAGGTGTATTCAAAGTATATTTGTTTTGCTCTTTATCTAATATACTAAGAATATAGTATATCCCAATTTTTTGATATTTTTTAATTAATTTAATATACTTAAATACTAATACAATTAAATGTATTTAACATTGTTCCAATTTAGATATTTTAAATATACGGCAAATATGCAAATTAAGTATGATTAATGTATGTATATTTTTAAAATCCTTTTGGGTCCCCCTCAGCAGCCTCCCTAATCCTAATTTAACGTCCTGTCCAGGAGGTGTACTTCTATACGCTGCCTTGTGCAACAGAAACAGGAGATACCAAATGCCATATTGGCCATTATGGGTCAAACAATGCTTACTTATCAGCAATCCTAACCATTAGAAAGATGAAAACTCTGACCCTTTATTTAACTATGACATTCTCGTGGGACAATAATACCACCATGCTTGGGAGATATTGAATACACCTACATTATTCACTGTTTCACACTAAAATCGCAAAAGTGAATTAAACTCCTATGAAGTCATATTCAACAACTATTTGGGGGTTTATACGGTCCCACCCCCATTTTGTGTTAAAACTACTCTGGTTGTGTTGTCACGTTCGTCGTATGAAGGAGACTAAGGCACAGCGTGGTATGCGTACAGTCTCTTTATTAAAAGGATGAACACCGAACAAACTAACAAAATAACAAACGAAATGTGAAGCTATACAATAGAGTGCTGACAGGCAACTACACATAGTCAAGATCACACACCAGAAAGTGGGAAAAAGGCCTGGCTAAATATGATCCCCAATCAGAGACAACGATAAACAGCTGTCTGTTTGGGAACCATATCAGGCATAGATATACAAAAATCCCTAGACCTACAAAAACAAAATATATAGAAATCAGATATATCTAAAGTCAGGGAGTGACAGTAACCCCCCCCCCCCCCCCCCAAAGGTGTGGACTCCCGGCCGCAAACCTGAACCTATTGGGGAGGGTTTGGGTGGCCTTCTACCCCCGGTTGCGGCTCTGTTTCTGGACGCAGCCCCCCCTCCTTACACTGATCCCTCCGCTTTTGTGGAACCAGACCGTGGATCATCGCCGGAGGCTCTGGACTGCAGCTCGTCGCTGGAGGTTCCAGACTGGGGACCTTCACTGAGGTTCCGGACTGTGGATGCGCACTGGAGACCTGATGCGTGCGACCAGTACAGGTGGCACCGAGCTGATGACACACACCTCAGGGCGAGTGCGGGGAAGAGGCACAGGACTTACTGGGCTGTGGACACGTACTTGATGGAGAGTGCGAGGAGCAGGAACAGGACACACCTGACTAGGAAAGCGCACTTGAGGGAGAGTGCGAGGATTTGGCACAGGACGCACTAGGTTGTGAAGGTACACTGGAGGCCTGGTGTGTATAGCCGGCATCAATTGTTCCGGAACTTTAACACACGTTTCAGGATGAGTCAGTGGAGCTGACTCAGGTGGCACCAAACTGACAACACATTCCTTTATTCCAAATCCGTGCGTCCTCCACCAACTCAACAACTCCCCCATTTCTCTCTCTCCTTCGAATTCTCCTTCTCCCAGACTGGCTCTGGTTTACTCCTCGGCGCCGCCAACTGCTCCATGAGCACCCCCCAAAAAAATTATTTGGGTTTCTGGCCTACCTCTCTGACTTATCTCCTCGTATCGACGCCGTTCCTCTCTCGCTGCCTCTATTTCCTCCTTCGGACTGCGATACTCCCCGGCCTGCATCCAGGATCTCCTCCCAAGTCCAATCCTCCTGGCCACGCTGCTTGGTCCATTTGTGGTGGGATCTTCTGTCACCTTCGTCGTATGAAGGAGACCAAGGCGCAGCGTGGTATACGTACATTCTCGTTATTAAAAGGATGAACACCGAACAAACTAACAAAATAACAAACGAAACGTGAAGCTATACAATAAAGTGCGGACAGGGAACTACACATAGTCAAGATCCCACACCAGAAAGTGGGGAAAAAGGCCTGCCTAAATATGATCCCCAATCAGAGACAACGATAAACAGCTGTTTCTGATTGGGAACCATATCAGGCCAACATAGATATACAAAACCCCTAGACCTACAAAAAACCCTAGAGTACCCACCCTAGTCACACCCTGACCTAACCAAAATATATAGAAAACAGAGATATCTAAGGTCAGGGCATGACATGTGTTGATATTTTTGGAGTTAAAACAACACTAAATGGAGTAAATATCCAACTCTTAAAAGATTAAATTGAACTCCAATTGCCATTTAAACACTTTCTGTGCTGTCAGTGTAATTTTGTTCTCTGTCAGTTTACTTCCTTTGAGTTATAAGGGTGTAAAGTCTTATTTGCATTTTTTTTAATGTGTCACATTATAGAGGCTTGTAATGTGACATCCAATCCCTGTTGGAATCCAAATAGTGGGAGGATATCCAGCAACTTTACATCACCCATGACTTGCTTTCAGAATGCCTGTCAAAGTAGGGAGGAAATTACTGTTGCTGGAGACTACGTACATCAGGGTTCTCCAGCCCTGTTCCTTGAGAGATATTGTCCTGTAGGTTTTTACTTTTGCTCCAACACTAATCTAGTACACCTGCTTCTGATAATTAGCTGGCTGATAAACTGAATCAGGTTAGTGGCAACTTGGATTGGATTGAAAACCTACAGGAGAGTAGCTCTCTCGGAGCAGGGTTGTACAGCCCTGACGTACAGCATGTAAACTTTAACAACCATCTCAGTAAAGGTTGCAAATAATATAACCACTAACAGATTGGATTAGTTAAGAACATGTTTTATTATTTTTGTGTCACATAAAAAAACAATCGAATCAAACAATTATAAGAATCAAACTTCAACAGTGCATGCTGGGAAATATGACAGTTAGGCCCATCCCACCTCTGTGGATACTCCATAGATTTTACTCTGTCTTTGGTTACTCTTAATGAGTTAAAAGTACTTCGTTACAATTAACTCCAGTTATCAACACTGACTCCAGGGAGTGTATCACTCTTTTGAGAATAAATGTAACTCCAGGAGCATCAATTTAACCCTAAAAACTTCAACTCTCGTTGATTTACTGTGTTTGTTCATTAGCTCACTCACTCACCCATCAATTCAAACCTTGCTGTACCTATTATTTTCTGTCAGAGCCATAGACATAGATAGACATCACAGTATTGCATCTGTGAGAACACGGGCAACGCTAGCCTCTATAAATCCGAGAGTGGAAGACCAACAGCACAGACAACCAGTAAAGTACATTTAAATGTCATTGTATTCAACATTCTGGCTTGTAGAGACTATTGCATCTTTTTTTACAGTGACTTCTTTCAGAGTGATATCCATGGAGTAAACATTGTAACAGTCTGATGTTTAGACAAGGGCAGAGCCATTGAGGCCATCTACATTTTGAAGAAGTACATTTTCTTCTTCTCTACTTCTATGAGTTGGCAAACAAACTTAAAAGGGTGCACACTGCAACCTATATTGTGTTGTTTATAAAGCCAAGGTTTTTGATTTAGTGCCACCTGCAGTTATGGAATGTTTCCTCAAGATTACAATACATTTTCTGATTCTTCCTGGTAACCTGGATGGAATTATGTGATCTTTCTTTAACCCATAGGACTTCCCTTCCAGTTGAATGGTGAAAGTCCTCAATCGTGCTGCCCATGCTAAAATTGACTTTTGGGCACTAGAGTCTATCTATCTCTGTGGTCAGAGCTCATCTTTAGTCTGGAGTTGGTATGTGCTGCCATCTGCTGGACAGAGTTAGTTAGACTTCTCTGTTGGAGTAGGATAAGGTTGTCATCACTAGGTGGAACTAAAGTGCTTCTCTGAGTTGACTCTATCATCTATGTTCTCATATGAGCCTCTCCAAATTCCTTTGCTGGTAAGGCCAGGACAACTTCTACCCATTGTATTAAAACAAACATTTAAGGCTCAAACATACCTGATTTCTGCCTGTCTAGTTGGAGGAACATTAGTACTGGTTCCGTGAAATGGTGGACGTATCTCACCGGACAGGCAGGCAGGAGTCAAAGGATGAAGTGCAAAAATAGATAAAAACAAGTAATGGTAACAGTGGTTAGAATAAATAATAATGTTAGCAAAATAACAAAACAAAATTATATACAAATAATTATTTCTTCCAAGACATCAAAATTGAAGTGCACTCAATCCAAAAAATCTGGTTTTGGCGACTGATAGGCCTACTGTCTACCGACATGGTATACTCTCCTCATCAGAACACAAGTGGCAAAGCCAGATAGAAGTCCCTTCAGGTGGTCACTGGGCAAAACTATTGGCACAACAAGCAGGGGTGCACATTACCAATAACTGGCTGAAACCTCCTTAACAAGCTGAAGGCTACAAAAGACTTTAAGCAGACTATCATAACATCACATAATATTCACAGAGAGGCTGATATACACAGAGTATACCAAACATTAGGAACACCTTCCTAAAATTCAATAGGTGAATCCAGGTGACAGCTATGATCCCTTATTGATGTCACTTGTTAAATCCACTTCAATCAGTATAGATGTCAGTATAGATCAGTGGTCCCCCAACTTTTTATAGTCCACCTTCAAACATTTAACCTCCAGCTGCATACCCCCTCTAGCACCAGGGCAGCGCACTCTCAAATGTTTTTTGTTGCCATCATTGTAAGCCTGCCCCACACACACTGTATGATACATTTATTAAATATAAGCATGAGTTTTTGTCACAACCCGGCTCATGGGAAGTGACAAAGAGCTCTTATAGGACCATGGCACAAATAATAATATCATAATAATCAATCATTTTGCTCTTTATTTAACCATCTTATATTTAAAACCTTATTTGTTCAACGAAAATTGTGAATAATTCAGCACAGGTTAATGAGAAGGGTGTGCTTGAAAGGATGCTCATAACTCTGCAATGTTGGGTTGTGTTGGAGAGCCTGTCTTAAATAATTTTCCACACACAGTCTGTGCCTGTATTTAGTTTTCATGCTAGTGAGGGCTGAGAATCCACTCTCACATAGGTATGTGGTTGCAAAGGGCATCAGTGTTTTAACAGCGCGATTTGCCAAGGCAGGATACTCTGAGCGTAGCCCGATCCAGAAATCTGGCAGTGGCTTCTGATTAAACTCAATTTTCACAGAACCGCTTGTTACAATTTTGATGAGGCTCTCTTGTTCAGATATCGGTAAGTGAACTGGAGGCAGGGCATGAAAGGGATAACGAATCCAGTTGTTTGTGTCATCCGTTTCGGGAAAGTACCTGCGTAATTGCGCACCCAACTCACTCAGGTGCTTCGCTATATCACATTTGACATTGTCCGTAAAGCTTGAGTTCATTTGCACATACAAAATCATACAATGATGGAAATACCTGTGTGTTGCCCTTATTAATGCAGACAGAGAAGAGCTCCAACTTCTTAATCATAGCCTCAATTTTGTCCCGTACATTGAATATAGTTGCGGAGAGTCCCTGTAATCCTAGATTCAGATCATTCAGGCGAGAAAAAAACATAATCCAGATAGGCCAGTCGTGTGAGAAACTCGTCATCATGCAGGCGGTCAGACAAGAGAAAATGATGGTCAGTAAAGGAAACTTTAAGCTCGTCTCAATAAAAAAAACATGTCAATACTTTGCCCCAGCACACTTCTGTATGTTGTAAAAGCGTTACATGGTCGCTGCCCATATCGTTGCATAGTGCAGAAAATACAAAAGATTTCAGGGGCCTTGCTTTAACAAAGTTAACCATTTTCACTATAGTGTCCAAAACATATTTCAAGCTGTCAGGCATTCCCTTGGCAACAAGAGCCTGTCAGTGGATGTTGTAGTGTCCCCAAGTGGCATCATCAGGAGCAACTGCTTGCACGCGCGTTACCACTCCACTATGTCTTCCTGTCATGGATTTTGCGCCATCAGTACAGATACCAACACATCTTGACCATTAAAGTCCATTTGATGTCACAAAGCTGTCCAGTACTTAAAATATATCCTCTCCTGTTGTCCTGGTTTCCAGTGGTTTGCGGAAGAGGATGTCTTCCTTAGTTATAGTTACTTCATGCCTCGATCAAACTGGCAGCATCTTTGCTACACCAGAAGTACATTAATTTCCAATGGAACTTTGGAACATTGGCCTTTCATTTTAGAAGATGCTCTTATCCAGAGCGACTTACAGTAGTGTTCGCAGTGTGAGTCCGGGCATTTCCGGTCACAACTTGCAGACTTGTTTACGTGTTGCTGTGCGTTTTGTTGCCAACCTTACTTTGCTACCTGACAACTTTACGGTTGTTACTTTTTAATTACCGTTTATATTTTTTTATTTTTCCTTCACTCAACTTTTTTTTTCATTCAACTATTTCAATCCGGACGCTTTATCTGGACATGGTTTGTCAGGACCTCCAACAGCCGAAGCTGAGTAGTAACATTAACATGATGCCTTCTAATTGCAGTCGCCTTATGGCGAGGATAGCTGTGCTGCAAGCGCAGCTTCAGACGCAAGCGTTAGGCAAGGGTAATTTCAGTGTAGGAAAGGATTAAATAGCGTCTGTGCCACCAGTAAGTACAGATGGTAGTATAAATCCCCTCGCACAGTCCCCGCAGCCGGACAACTTTCTCATGGCTTCTGGAGGGAAATGCTGTAGGAATGCTCAACCGGTGTCGCTCATTCAGCCGACAGAAACTTTCAACTGGTTTTCCCCATTAAGCAGCGAGTTGGAGAAAGAGGCCGAGCCTTCTCTTGTCTCTACTCCTCCCGTTACGGGGTCTGAGACGCCGAAGCCTCCCACCATTAGTTCTGACAAATTGAAAACCCTAGTCATTGGCGACTCCATTATTAGACTTAAAAGTCATCCAGCGATCATATACTGTTTACCAGGGGGCAGGGCTACCGACGTTAAGGCTAATCTGAAGATGGTGCTGGCTAAAGCTAAAACTGGCGAGTGTAGAGAGAAAAAGAGATTGTTATCCACGTCGGAATCAACGATGTTAGGAAGAAACTGTCAGAGGTCACCAAACGCAACATAGCTTCAGCGTGTTAATCAGCTAGAAAGATGTGTCGGCATCGAGTAATTGTCTCTGGCCCCCTCCCAGTTAGGGGTAGTGATGAGCTCTACAGCAGAGTCTCACAACTCAATCGCTGGTTGAAAACAGTTTTTTGCCCCTCCCAAAAGATAGAATTGGTAAATAATTGGCCCTCTTTCTGGGACTCACCCACAAACCCATGACCAAGCCTGGCCTGCTGAGGAGTGACGGACTCCATCCTAGCTGGAGGGGTGCTCTCATCTTATCTACCAACATAGACAGGGCTCAAACTCCTCTAGCTCCACAAAGAAATAGGGTGCAGGCCAGGCAGCAGGCTGTTAGCCAGCCTGCCAGCTTAGTGGAGTCTGCCACTAGCACAGTCAGTGTAGTCAGCTCAGCTATCCCCATTGAGACCGTGTCTGTGCCTCAACCTAGGTTGGGCAAAACTCAACATGGCGGTGTTTGCCTTAGCAATCTCATTAGGATAAAGACCTCCTCCATTCCTGCCATTATTGAAAGAGATTGTGATACCTCACATCTCAAAATAGGGACACGTAATGTTAGATCCTTCACTTCAAAGGCAGCTATAGTCAATGAACTAATCACTGATCATAATCTTGATGTGATTGGCCTGACTGAAACATGGCTTAAGCCTGATGAATTTACTGTGTTAAATGAGGCCTCACCTCCTGGTTACACTAGTGACCATATGCCCCATGCCTCCCACAAAGGCGGAGGTGTTGCTAACATTTACGATAGCAAATGTTAATTTACAAAACAAACAAAAAACCTTTTCGTCTTTTGAGCTTCCAGTCATGGAATCTATGCAGCCTACTCAATCACTTTTTATAACTACTGTTTACTGGGCCATATACAGCGTTCCTCACTGAGTTCCCTGAATTCCTATCGGACCTTGTAGGCATAGCAGATAATATTCAAATTTATGGTGATTTTAATGTTCACATGGAAAAGTACACAGACCCACTCCAAAAGGCTTTCGGAGCCATCATCGACTCAGTGGGTTTTGTCCAACATGTCTCTGGACCCACTCACTGTCACAGTCATACTCTGGACCTAGTTTTGTCCCATGGAATGAATGTAATGGATCTTAATGTTTTTCCTCATAATCCTGGACAATCGGACCACCGTTTTATTACATTTGCAATCGCAACAAAAAATCTGCTCAGACCCCAACCAAGGAGCATCAAAAGTCGTGCTATAAATTCTCAGACAACCCAAATATTCCTTGATGCCCTTCCAGACTCTCTCTGCCTACCCAAGGACATCAGAGGACAAAAATCAGCACATCCAGGTGGACTGGGGACAGCAAGGAGTCATCATGCCAGGTAGTCCTGAGGCATGGTCCTAGGGCTCAGGTCCTCCGAGAGAGAGAAAGGAAGAGAGAAAGAGAGAATTAGAGAGAGCATACTTAAATTCACATAGGACACCGGATAAGATAGGAGAAGTACTCCAGATATAACAAACTGACCCTAGCCCCCTGACACATGAACTACTGCAGCATAAATACTGGAGGCTGAGACAGGAGGGGTCAGGACACACTGTGGCCCCATCCGATGATACCCCCGGACAGGGCCAAACAGGAAGGATATAACCCCACCCACTTTGCCCAAGCACAGCCCCCACACCACTAGAGGGATATCTTCAACCACCAACTTACCATCCTGAGACAAGGCCGAGTATAGCCCACAAAGATCTCCGCCACGACACAACCAAAGGGGGGGTGTCAACTGTTCTGCCTGCGGCTATTGGACCCTGACCTGTTCACCGGACGTGCTACATGTCCCAGACCTGCTGTTTTCAACTCTTTAGAGACAGCAGGAGTGGTAGAGATACTCTTAATGATCGGCTATGAAAAGCCAACTGACATTCACTCCTGAGTTGCTGACTTGTTGCACCCTCGACAACTACTGTGATTATTATTATTTGACCATGCAGGTAATTTATGAACATTTGAACATCTTGGCCAAGTTCTGTTATAATCTCTACCTGGCACAGCCAGGAAAGGACTGGCCACCCATCATAGCCTGGTTCCTCTCTAGGTTTCTTCCTAGGTTTTGGCCTTTCTAGGGAGTTTTTCCTAGCCACCGTACTTCTACACCTGCATTGCTTGTTGTTTGGGGTTTTAGGCTGGGTTTCTGTACAGCAATTTGAGATATCAGCTGATGTAAGAAGGGCTGTATAAATACATTTGATTTGATCCCCCCCATAAACATAATGGACATATACTGAAACAGGAGCTGTGCCAGGCCCGCTGTATCCAGCTGTAACGCATACAATTCATTTGCATGTAAGCTAACCAGTAATTGTTTCAAAATGTTTCCTGGCATGTCAGTGATGCGTCATGAAACAGTGTTGTTTGATGAAGGCATTGTCTGTGTAGTTTTTTGGGCCAATTCCCCCAGCATTGTCCCAGCTATATCTGTGGCAGCAGGAATAATTAGTATGGGCCTACCGATCATGGCCGGTTGTGATACAGCCTAGGATCGAACCCGAGTCTATAGTGACACCTCTAGCACTGTGATGCAGTGCCTTAGACCGCTGTGCCACTCAGGATCCCTACTTGACACAACTGTGGGAAGCATTGGAGTCAACATGGGCCAGCATCCCTGTGTAACACTTTCGACACGTTGTAGAGTCCATGCCCCGATGAACTGAGGCCCCATATGGGCTCACCTGAGAAATTCTGTACTAATCTTATCAAACAAGTTAGGAACAGACAAAAAAATACTGTATATATTTCAATATGAACATCTCCACATTGACAATCTTCCCGATAGGTCACATTAAAATGCTATCAAACTGCAAACAATTCGGAGTTTATAGTTTAACCATTACCCACTTTTTTTTTACCACTTCACTGACATTAATACAGAATTGTAAGTATTATTCTAATAATTCATGTGAATTTGATATGATCATCTATGTGCTCCATTGATGTCTGTTTGGGCCAATCTTGATTAGTAAAGCCTAGGAATATATATGTGAATGCTATACAATTAGAGAAAAGTGTTATGTAAATGAATTTTTTATTCAATGCATCATTACAACTGACTGATCAGTTGCTGATGCTACGTGTCAGTGTCAATCATTTCTCATATTTCCCCCTTTTCGAGTGTATAACATTACAATTCTATAGCTTTGTAGACTGAGGTGAATGAACCTACTTCAGCCAAGGTGATAATGGCTGAGTGTAACGGAGACACCGGGAGTCGAGAAGCAGGTGCAGGGGGTGAGTTTCAACAACACTAGAAACGACACAACACTAGAAACGACACAACACTAGAAACGACACAACACTAGAAACGACACAACACTAGAAACGACACAACACTAGAAAAGACATAAGCATAGCATCTGGACATGAAACACATAACCAATACGTCTGGGGAATGAACTGAAGGGAGTGACAGATATAGGGGAGGCAATCAGTGATGGAGTCCAGGTGAGTCTCATAATGAGGCACAGGTGCGCGTAACAATGGTGCCAGGTGTGTTTAATGATGGTTGTCAGAGCCAGTGATTAGTAAACCGGTGACATTGAGCACCAGAGAGGGAGGAGACGTGACACTGAGGACATTTTTGCTTATTTTTTTCTGTTTTCCAAATAGCATTTGTAAGTATTTTAATGGTATAGAAATGCAGTAAATGAGCTTCAAAGTAGAGAAGAAATAGGGGGGTCATAGCATCTCACAATAGGATTGAATGATTTATTGGGAACCGCTCGGTCAATTGCCATGCCACTTGAACGCTTCTCCAATGTTATTCTCTAAGATGGAACATTACTGATAAAAGAATGACTTGTTATTAACTGTATACATGAGAGTGAGCTCTGTAGGGCTAGGCTTGAATGTGAGTGCAAGTATGACATGCACATGTCACGCCCTGATCTGTTTCACCTGTACTTGTCTCCACCCCCCACCAGGTGTCGCCCATCTTCCCCATTATCCCCTGGGTATTTATACCTGTGTTTTCTGTCTGTCTGTGACAGTTTGTCGTGTTTGTCCAGTCAACCAGCCTTTTGTCTCAGTGCCTGCTTCCCCCCCCCAGTCTCTATTTTCCTCGCTCTCCTGGTTTTGACCATTGCCTGTCCTGACTCTCAGCCTACCTGCCTTACCACTCTGCCCGAGCCTGCTTGCCGTCCTGTGCCTGCCTGCCGTCCTGTGTCTGCCTGCCGTCCTGTGTCTGCCTGCCGTCCTGTGCCTGCCTGCCGTCCTGTGCCTGCCTGCCTGCCGTCATGTGCCTGCCTGCCTGCCGTCCTGTGCCTGCCTGCCTGCCGTCCTGTGCCTGCCTGCCGTCCTGTGCCTGCCTGCCATCCTGTGCCTGCCTGCCGTCCTGTGCCTGCCTGCCGTCCTGTGCCTGCCTGCCTGCCGTCCTGTGCCTGCCTGCCTGCCGTCCTGTGCCTGCCTGCCATCCTGTGCCTGCCTGCCATCCTGTGCCTGCCTGCCGTCCTGTGCCTGCCTGCCATCCTGTGCCTGCCTGCCTGCCGTCCTGTGCCTGCCTGCCTGCCGTCCTGTGCCTGCCTGCCGTCCTGTGCCTGCCTGCCGTCCTGTGCCTGCCTGCCTGCCGTCCTGTGCCTGCCTGCCGTCCTGTGCCTGCCTGCCGTCCTGTGCCTGCCTGCCGTCCTGTGCCTGCCTGCCGTCCTGTGCCTGCCTGCCGTCCTGTGCCTGCCTGCCGTCCTGTGCCTTTGCCACTACTCTGGATTATTGACCCCTGCCTGCCTTGACCTGTCATTTGCCTGCCCCTGTTGCAGTAATAAACATTGTTACTTCAACACAGTCTGCATTTGGGTCTTACCTGAAATGTGTTAGCACAGGCACGTCCAAAGTGGTTCCCTAAATGTTTTGGGATACTGTAGTCACCTACCCCCAATTTATTTTATCTCGCCAGTAAATGTAGCGTGTGTCAGAATGTAATGACTCATGTACTCTGTTCTGCTAAAACAAATGATAGTGTATGGAAGCTTGTGTTGAAACACTGAAAAATTAGTCTTTACTCAGTTTTAATTTGTTTTTTACTCTGTGTGGGTAAAAACTCTCCTATTAGCATAGGCTTACTGTAGGCTACGGAGTTCGAGTTTATAGTACCACCCTGATTAAATACAAATGAGTCACTCTGTGGTCACTAGGGGTAGGGGTTTATGTTATTGTATTTCGTATTGGGGTTTGTAGTATTTGGGATCGCGGCTGATTAGGGGTGTTGTATAGGCTTGGCTGCCTGAGGCGGTTCTCAATCAGAGTCAGGTGATTCACGTTGTCTCTGATTGGGAACCGTATTTAGGTAGCCTGAGTTCGCTTTGTATTTCGTGGGTGATTGTTCCTGTCTCTGTGTAGTTTCACCAGATAGGCTGTAATTAGGTTTCACGTTCCGTTTGTTGTTTTTGTATTTATTAGTTATTTCATGTATCGTTCCGTCATTTGTTTCATTAAAGATCATGATTAACCACCACGCTGCATTTCGGTCCGACTCTCTTTCGACAAACGAAGAACGCTGTTACAGAATCACCCACCACACTCGGACCGAGCAGTGTGTTAACAAGCAGCAGCGAACGGAGGACATTATGGACAGCAATGGCATGGAGTATACGACGTGGGAAGAAATCGACAGGTGGGCGGCCGACCCAGAGAGAGTGCAGGAGCCCGCCTGGGATTCGCTGGAGCAGTGTGAAGAGGGCTATAGGCAAATGGAGTCGAAAAGGAAAACACGGCGGCGCAGAGCGAAAACCGAAAGTAACCCCCAAATATTTATTGGGGGAGGGCTCAGAGAGAGAGTCAGGAGTCAGACCTGAGCCAACTCTCCCGGTTAATCGTGAAGAGCAGCTGCAGTGGGAGAGGCTGCACCACCTGGAGAAATGGACATGGGAAGAAGAACTGGGCGGTAAAGGACCCTGGGCTCAGCCTGGTGAATATCGCCGCCCCAATGAGGAAATAGAGGCGGAAAAGCGGAGAGGCGCTGGTATGAGGAAGCAGCACCGCGACGCGGATGGAAGCCCGAAAAGCAGCCCCAAAAAAATATTGGGGGGGGGCTTAATGGGAGTAGGGCTATGCCAGGTAGGAGACCTGCGCAAACTCCCTGTGCTTACCGGTGGGCTAGAGAGACCGGGCAGGCACCGTGTTATGCTATGGAGCGCACGGTGCTTCCAGTGCGGGTGCATAGCCCGGTGAGGCACATACCAGCCCTTCCTATTGGCCGGGCTAGAGTGGGCATCGAGCCAGGTAAGCTTGGGCAGGCTCGGTGCTCAAGAGCTCCAGTGCGCCTGCACAGTCCGGTCTATCCTGTGCCACCTCCACACTCCAGTCCTCCGGTAGCTGCTCCCCGCACCAGGCTTCCTGTGCGTGTCCTCGATCCAGTACCACCAGTTCCAGCACCACGCATCAGGCCTACAGTGCGCTTCGCCTATCCTGCGCTGTCGGAGTCTCCCGCCTGTTCAGCACTGTCGGAGCCTTTCACCTCTCCTGCGCTGCCGGAGTCTCTCGCCTGTTCAGCGCAGCCAGCGCTTCTCTCATCTCCTGCGCTGCTGGAGTCTCCCGCCTGTTTAGCGCAGCTAGAGCCTTTCTCCTCTCCTGCGCTTCCGGAGTCTCCCGCCTGTTCAGGACAGCCAGCGCTTTTCTCCTCTCCTGCGCTGCTGGAGTCTCCCGCCTGTTTAGCGCAGCCAGAGCCTTTCTCCTCTACAGCGCTGCTGGAGTCTCCCGCCTGTTCAGCGCAGCCAGAGCCTCTCTCCTCTCCTGCGCTGCCGGAGTCTCCCGTCTGTTCAGCGCAGACAGAGCTGCCAGCCTGCAGGGAGCAGCTGGAGCTGCCAGCCTGCATGGAGAAGCCAGAGCTGCCAGCCTATATGGAGCAGCCAGAGCTGTCAGTCTGTAAGAAGCCACCAGAGCTGTCAGCCTGCATGGAGCAGCAAGAGCTGTCAGTCTGCATGGAGCAGCTGGAGCTGTCAGCCTGCATGGAGAAGCCAGAGCTGCCAGCCTGCATGGAGCAGCCAGAGCTGTCAGTCTGCATGGAGCAGCCAGAGCTGTCAGTCTGCATGAAGCAGCCCGAGCTGTCAGTCTGCAAGGAGCTGTCAGTCTGCAAGGAGCTGTCAGTCTGCACGGAGCTGTCAGTCTGCAAGGAGCTGTCATTCTGTAAGGAGCTGCCAGTCTGCAAGGAGCTGCCAGTCAGCACGGAGCCGCCAGAGCTGTCAGTCTGTAAGAAGCCGCCAGAGCTGTCAGCCTATATGGAGCAGCCAGTGCCGCCAGTCTGCCCAGCGCCGCCAGTGCCGCCAGTCTGCCCAGCGCCGCCAGTGCCCCCAGTCTGCCCAGCGTCGCCAGTCTGCCCAGCGTCGCCAGTCTGCCCAGCGTCGCCAGTCTGCCCAGCGCCGCCAGTCTGCCCAGCGTCGCCAGTCTGTCAGGATCAGTTAGATCCACCAGTCAGCCAGGATCCACCAGTCTGCCAGGATCCGCCAGAAGTGCCAGTCGGCCAGGATCTGCCAGTAGTGCCAGTCGGCCAGGATCCGCCAGTCAGCCAGACTCTTCCAGATCCGCCAGTCAGCCAGACTCTTCCAGATCCGCCAGTCAGCCAGACTCTTCCAGATCTGCCAGTCAGCCAGACTCTTCCAGATCTGCCAGTCAGCCAGACTCTTCCAGATCAGCCTGTCAACCAGTCTCTTCCAGATCTGCTAGTCAACCAGAATCTTCCAGATCTGCTAGTCAACCTGAATCTTCCAGATCCGCCAGCCAGCCAGGATCTACCGGAGCCTACTACCTACCTGAGCTTCATCTCAGTACTGGGCTTCCTCTCAGTTCCGGGCTGCCCCTCAGTTCCGGGCTGCCCCTCAGTTCCGAGCTGCCCCTCAGTTCCGAGCTGCCCCTCAGTCCCGAGCTGCCCCTCAGTCCCGAGCTGCCCCTCTGTCCCGAGCTGCACCTCTGTCCCGAGCTGCCCCTCTGTCCCGAGCTGCCCCTCTGTCCCGAGCTGCCCCTCTGTCCCGAGCTGCCCCTCTGTCCCGAGATGCCTCAGTCCCGAGCTGCCCCTCAGTCCCGAGCTGCCCCTCAGTCACGAGCTGCTCCTCAGTTCAGTGGGGTTCTGGGTGAGGACTATTAGGCCATGGTCGGCGGCGAGGGTGGATTATCCCAGGACGCGAAGGGGAGGAACAAGGACATTAATGGAGTGGGGTCCACGTCCCGAGCCGGAGCCGCCACCATGGACAGACGCCCACCCGGACCCTCCCTATGGTTTTGAGGTGCGTCCGGGAGTCCACACCTTAGGGGGGGGGGGTTCTGTCATGCCTTGGTCATTGTATTTTGTGTTTTCGTTATATATTTGGTCAGGCCAGGGTGTGACAGGGGTTTATGTTATTGTATTTCGTATTGGGGTTTGCAGTATTTGGGATCGCGGCTGATTAGGGGTGTTGTATAGGCTTGGCTGCCTGAGGCGGTTCTCAATCAGAGTCAGGTGATTCACGTTGTCTCTGATTGGGAACCGTATTTAGGTAGCCTGAGTTCGCTTTGTATTTCGTGGGTGATTGTTCCTGTCTCTGTGTAGTTTCACCAGATAGGCTGTAATTAGGTTTCACGTTCCATTTGTTGTTTTTGTATTTATTAGTTATTTCATGTATCGTTCCGTCATTTGTTTCATTAAAGATCATGATTAACCACCACGCTGCATTTCGGTCCGACTCTCTTTCGACAAACGAAGAACGCCATTACAAGAGCACTGAGAGAATATACACAAATTCCAAGGGACAAAATAACACAGAACAGCAGAGCATGGATACATACACACAATTCCACTGAGCCGTGTCACACACTAAAATGTCACACGCAAGCGCACATACCACACACTTTTGTATTGCTATCCTTGTGGGGACCAAATAATTGATTCCCATCCAAAATCATAGTTCCCTAATCCCTTTTAACCTAACCAACCTAACTAACCTTAACTCCAAACCCCTAACCCTAGAACTATACCTAACTCCTAAACCTAACCGTAACCCATAACCTTAATTCTAACTCTAACTGTAACCCTAAACCTAAAATAAAAAAATTCATCATGGGGAGGCAAAATGTCCACACTTGTCTGAATTTTCCTTCTTTACTATCCCTGTGAGGACTTCTGGTACTCACAAGGATATTTAAACAAAAACAAAAACACACATACACACTTGAATCCCTCCCTGCAAGCCCTCTCCATTCCCATACTGCAGTACAGTAAGACTCCCTTCATTTCCTGACTCTTCTAAACTATGAAACAATCCTCAAATGGATTGATTATAACTCCTCAGTAATCCTCAAACAACCATTAACATGAAAGTCTAAAGAAAAGGGAATTAGGGAAAATCTGTCCAACAACCATTTTCCTTTTGTAATAAACAGAAAAGGACTCATCTTACTAAGTAAGGAGACTCAGCTATGTTTCTGTGGTTAGAACAGAGGAGGGACATTCACCAAGGTCCATGTACTATAGACTCCCTGGCCACATCAGAGTGTGTGTTTGTCTGTGTGCACGCACATGTGTGTGTCTACATGATGTCTTCCAGTGGTTTTGACTTGTGCCCAACACCTTCCTTCATCCAGTCCAATAGGTAATACGATTAGTGGTTTTAGAGCTCTCTCCCTTTCTTTCTTTCTCTCTTTCTTTCTCTCTCTCTCTCTCTCTCTCTCTCTCTCTCCCGCTCTCTTTCTTTCTTTCTCTCTCTCCGTATGCTTTTGCGTATGTGGGCATGTGTGTGTGTCAAGCTGAGTGCTTCAGCAGTCAGCTTGGTAAAGCCATCAAATGTGATTACCTGTGTGAGTGCTAAGAATGTTTTGCTGCTAATTCAATAGCCATCATTTCCTCTCAGTCACAATAAGTTTAGCTAAGAGATGATTGACATCCTGGTTGAGATGGGTCTCTTTGAAGTGGGTGTGTGCACATGCGTTTGTGCGTGCCTTGGCCTGCATGCATATGCGTGCGTGTGCACGTGTGTGTGTGTGTGTGTGTTTAGTGCTGTGTGAGTTATATCTTTCATGTATCTGGGGAAAAGATTTGGATCATACTGTACACTCCCTGTACACAGATTAAGTGATGTGTGTGTGTGCATGTGCGTGCGTGTGTGTGTGGAAAAAGGTCTGGATGAGACCATACATTCCATGTCCTGTACCTTGATCATGTCAGGAGAGACTGTCTACACCCCAAATGGCACCCTATTTCCTTTATAGTTCACTAAATTTTGATTGAGGCCTATATGGCTTTGGTTAAAAGTATTGCACTACATAGGGAATAAGGTGCCATTTGGGACGCGAGCTCAGAAAGATTATGTTTTCTTAACTGCACCCAAAAATGTATCAACCAAATAACCAGTGACCACATTCACATTTCTCTGGTTTCATGCATTTAATGTCTTTATCTCTTGTCCTCTATGTCTATTTGGATGCAGTTAAATAGTCTAAAGTGACTTATGTCCTTCATCTGCACAAATATGAAATAACTGAGGATTTACAATTATTCATGCATGATGCTTTCACCTATCCTGTGCAGATAATGGGGAAGATATATCACATTTCCCAGTACAGTATGCTGTCTCTTCAGCCAAGGGAAGGTGGCATGTGGCTGTCTCTTCAGCCAAGGGAAGGTGGCATGTGGCTGTCTCTTCAGCCAAGGGAAGGTGGCATGGTTCGCTTTTGAAAAACTTTCTCTCCAATAAAAATGATTTCCTCTGAATCCACAGTTTCAGTCACTCATCTGTAGAATGTTTTTTGTATTTCCCCTGCATGCTTGTGTTCAGTTTGTTCAGTTTCCCAAATATGTCTGTTACAAAGGCAAGGAGACACATTTTCTTTAAATTACACAGAAAGTCAACCAAGACTGTTTTTTTTTTTTTTTACATCCATTGTGAATGACAACATTTCTTCTCTCAATGCAAAAGATCTTTCCAACACTCCCTAGATAACTAGCAAGCCTCAGTGTGAAATAGAACATTGTCATGCTCTGATCCCATATCCCCACAAAGTTTTGCAAACAGGCTGTCGTGCAGTGGATGTGCTCAGCTCCTTTGCCGGAAGTTGCTCTCGGTGTATCATACAATGGGCATCTAGGCCCTCACAGCTAATGTCCATTTGGAGAGCATTAGCTGGGGAGTTTTTGAGTCATTCAGTCAGAGTTTCCTCTTGATTGCAAGCAACAGCATACCTTCTTTGTTTAACAGTGTTATCTGACAAAGGTATTGATGTGAGTTTCTGTGTCTCTGCCTTCCCACACACTGTTTTCACCATATCAATTGTGGCCAGTAATATCAAAGTCTCTGCAATAGGGTGTAGTTTCATAGCGTAGTGGGCCTAGCCACACTCTAAGAATTAGGGGTTCAGCAAGGGTTCTTCTTTGAACCTTAGGGTTCTTGGCACTAAATATGTGCCCACAAAAGGTTCTTCCAATAACCCCATACGAGGTAGGGTTCATTGAGGAACCTCCTTAGTTGGTGCGGGTTCTTGCAGGAACCTAACTGCCCAACTGAAACATTTGGACTTGAATTTGAAAGGACAACAAGTGCAGGCACTTAACTGAAAAATGTAAAGATCTCCTCAATTTAAGGTATGGTTTAAATTGATATGGTTTTGTGTTGATACCATCTATCTTTTCATATTTGTGCAAATATTTCAACAATACAAAATGGACACAATTCAATAGATATCAATCAATAGAGAGGTAAGAATATGTACTGTATGCTATAAGAGTATTTCACCCCACCCCAATCCAAGATGGCGTAGCAGTAAGTCGTCCTGTCGTGTCGTGTCCCTGTATATTTCGTTTATTTTTCGTTTATTTTTCGTTTTTTTACATAGCTATCCCTTTAAAAACATTTTGCTAAACCTAAGCTTCCAAATACGCTGGATCTTCACAACTAGCTATCTAGCTAAACCGCAACCCCGGATGATTACCCCTGGCTAGCGTTTCCACCCACTTAGCTTGAAGCTAGCCCGGCCTGCGCTACCACCGTAGCATACTCCTGAGCTACAATACCCGGGCCCACGACCGGTCTATCGATGTCACCGCATGAAGAGGAATAAACAGACTCACCCCATCGCGACGTCCCCCAAAGGCTAACTCTCTAGCCCTCGCTATCTCCCTGCTTGCTAATTCGGCCTGCTAACTGCTAGCTTGTCCAGCTCCGGTCCGCTAACTGCTACCTTGTCTAGCACGGGCCTACAAACTGTTAGCTTGTTAGCACAGGCCTGCTAACCGCCTGAATCGCCGCGTCCCAAACGCCCACCGGACCCATATTTACTTTCTATCTCTTTTGACTTTTAATTTGTTCATACCTTCCGGAAACCTGCCTCACCCAATGTGATACGGAATCGCTATGATTTTTTATTTATTTTTAGAACACACTCAAAAACCTCCAGAAGCTAACCAGCTAACTAGCTACAAGCTATTTAGTCATTGTTAGTTTTTTTTAACCTGGATAACACTCGCCAGTCCAGCTTCCCTGCCCCATCCACCACTGCCCCCTGGACACTGATCTCTTGGCTACATAGCTGATGCACGCTGGACTGTCCATTAATCACGGTACTCCATTCTGCTTGTTTGTTTTATCTGTTGGCCCCGTTGCCTAGTCTACGCCATTTTACCTGCTGTTGTTGTGCTAGCTGATTAGCTGTTGTCTCACCTACTGTTTTAGCTAGCTTTCCCAATTCAACACCTGTGATTACTGTATGCCTCGCTGTATGTCTCTCTCAAATGTCAATATGCCTTGTATACTGTTGTTCAGGTTAGTTATCATTGTTTTAGTTCACAATGGAGCCCCTAGTTCCACTCTTCATACCCCTGATAACTCCTTTGTCCCACCTCCCACACATGCGGTGACCTCACCCATTACTACCAGCATGTCCAGAGATACAACCTCTCTCATCATCACCCAGTGCCTGGGCTTACCTCCGCTGTACCCGCACCCCACCATACCCCTGTCTGCGCATTATGCCCTGAATATATTCTACCATGCCCAGAAACCTGCTCCTCTTATTCTCTGTCCCCAACGCTCTAGGCGACCAGTTTTGATAGCCTTTAGCCACACCCTCATACTACTCCTTCTCTGTTCCGCGGGTGATGTGGAGGTAAACCCAGGCCCTGCATGTCCCCAGGCACCCTCATTTGTTGACTTCTGTGATCGAAAAAGCCTTGGTTTCATGCATGTCAACATCAGAAGCCTCCTCCCTAAGTTTGTCTTACTCACTGCTTTAGCACACTCTGCTAACCCTGATGTCCTTGCTGTGTCTGAATCCTGGCTCAGGAAGGCCACCAAAAATTCAGAGATTTCCATACCCAACTATAACATCTTCCGTCAAGATAGAACTGCCAAAGGGGGAGGAGTTGCAGTTTACTGCAGAGATAGCCTGCAAAGTAATGTCATACTTTCCAGGTCCATACCCAAACAGTTCGAACTACTAATTTTGAAAATTACTCTCTCCAGAAATAAGTCTCTCACGGTTGCCGCCTGCTACCGACCCCCCTCAGCTCCCAGCTGTGCCCTGGACACCATTTGTGAATTGATCGCCCCCCATCTAGCTTCAGAGTTTGTTCTGTTAGGTGACCTAAACTGGGATATGCTTAACACCCCACCAGTCCTACAATCTAAGCTAGATGCCCTCAATCTCACACAAATCATCAAGGAACCCACCAGGTACAACCCTAACTCTGTAAACAAGGGCACCCTCATAGACGTCATCCTGACCAACTGGCCCTCCAAATACACCTCCGCTGTCTTCAACCAGGATCTCAGCGATCACTGCCTCATTGCCTGTATCCGCTACGGAGCCGCAGTCAAATGACCACCCCTCATCACTGTCAAACGCTCCCTAAAACACTTCTGTGAGCAGGCCTTTCTAATCGACCTGGCCCGGGTATCCTGGAAGGACATTGACCTCATCCCGTCAGTTGAGGATGCCTGGTCATTCTTTAAAAGTAACTTCCTCACCATTTTAGATAAGCATGCTCCGTTCAAAAAATGCAGAACTAAGAACAGATACAGCCCTTGGTTCACTCCAGACCTGACTGCCCTCGACCAGCACAAAAACATCCTGTGGCGGACTGCAATAGCATCGAATAGTCCAACAGCTCCGCCCAACAGCTCCGCCCCCCCCCGCAGCTCCTCGCCCAAGCCTCTCCAGGTTCTCCTTTACCCAAATCCAGATAGCAGATGTTCTGAAAGAGCTGCAAAACCTGGACCCGTACAAATCAGCTGGGCTTGACAATCTGGACCCTCTATTTCTGAAACTATCTGCCACCATTGTCGCAACCCCTATTACCAGCCTGTTCAACCTCTCTTTCATCTCGTCTGAGATCCCCAAGGATCGGAAAGCTGCCGCAGTCATCCCCCTCTTCAAAGGGGGAGACACCCTGGACCCAAACTGTTACAGACCTATATCCATCCTGCCCTGCATATCTAAGGTCTTCGAAAGCCAAGTCAACAAACAGGTCACTGACCATCTCGAATCCCACTGTACCTTCTCCGCTGTGCAATCTGGTTTCCGAGCCGGTCATGGGTGCACCTCAGCCACACTCAAGGTACTAAACGATATCATAACCGCCATCGATAAAAGACAGTACTGTGCAGCCGTCTTCATCGACCTTGCCAAGGCTTTCGACTCTGTCAATCACCATATTCTTATCGGCAGACTCAGTAGCCTCGGTTTTTCGGATGACTGCCTTGCCTGGTTCACCAATTACTTTGCAGACAGAGTTCAGTGTGTCAAATCGGAGGACATGCTGTCCGGTCCTCTGGCAGTCTCTATGGGGGTGCCACAGGGTTCAATTCTCGGGCCGACTCTTTTCTCTGTGTATATCAATGATGTTGCTCTTGCTGCGGGCGATTCCCTGATCCACCTCTACGCAGACGACACCATTCTATATACTTTCGGCCCGTCTTTGGACACTGTGCTATCTAACCTCCAAACAAGCTTCAATGCCATACAACACTCCTTCCGTGGCCTCCAACTGCTCTTAAACGCTAGTAAAACCAAATGCATGCTTTTCAACCGGTCGCTGCCTGCACCTGCATGCCCGACTAGCATCACCACCCTGGATGGTTCCGACCTAGAATATGTGGACGTCTATAAGTACCTAGGTGTCTGGCTAGACTGCAAACTCTCCTTCCAGACTCATATCAAACATCTCCAATCGAAAATCAAATCAAGAGTCGGCTTTCTATTCCGCAACAAAGCCTCCTTCACTCACGCCGCCAAGCTTACCCTAGTAAAACTGACTATCCTACCGATCCTCGACTTCGGCGATGTCATCTACAAAATGGCTTCCAACACTCTACTCAGCAAACTGGATGCAGTCTATCACAGTGCCATCCGTTTTGTCACTAAAGCACCTTATACCACCCACCACTGCGACTTGTATGCTCTAGTCGGCTGGCCCTCGCTACATATTCGTCGCCAGACCCACTGGCTCCAGGTCATCTACAAGTCTATGCTAGGTAAAGCTCCGCCTTATCTCAGCTCACTGGTCACGATGGCAACACCCATCCGTAGCACGCGCTCCAGCAGGTGTATCTCACTGATCATCCCTAAAGCCAACACCTCATTTGGCCGCCTTTCGTTCCAGTACTCTGCTGCCTGTGACTGGAACGAATTGCAAAAATCGCTGAAGTTGGAGACTTTTATCTCCCTCACCAACTTCAAACATCAGCTATCTGAGCAGCTAACCGATCGCTGCAGCTGTACATAGTCTATTGGTAAATAGCCCACCCTTTTCACCTACCTCATCCCCATACTGTTTTTATTTATTTACTTTTCTGCTCTTCTGCACACCAATATCTCTACCTGTACATGACCATCTGATCATTTATCACTCCAGTGTTAATCTGCAAAATTGTAATTATTTGCCTACCTCCTCATGCCTTTTGCACACATTGTATATAGACCCCACCTTTGTTTTCTACTGTGTTATTGACTTGTTAATTGTTTACTCCATGTGTAACTCTTTGTTGTATGCTCACACTGCTATGCTTTATCTTGGCCAGGTCGCAGTTGCAAATGAGAACTTGTTCTCAACTAGCCTACCTGGTTAAATAAAGGTGAAATAAAAATAAAAATGTTTAAGGCTGTATTGGGTGCAGATGACTGTACTTTTATTAATAAAAAGAATAGAGGGGGGTAGTTAAAAAATGAACCCCAAAAGGTTCTTCAACAGAACTTATAGGGGTTCCCCCACAGTTTCAATTTGAAGAACCCCTAAATAATAGTCCAGGAACCTTTTATTTTTAGAGTGCATTCACTGTTGGAATGATTCAAGTGCAACAGTCAAGTGTCGCCTTTTCCATGATATAAGGGCGCTCTCTGGTTGAATTTTATATATTTTTTCAGGATTTTGTCAATTTTCCAGCAACACCCTTCTCAGGTGACCCCACATGGGGTCGTGACCCCTAGTTTGGGAACCACTGTCTTAGAGTCAATATTTTTGTGTGTATTTTATTGTTTTATGGATAATGATAGTCGGAATGTAAAGGGCCAGACAGATACAGAGAGAGACAGTGAGGAATGGCCGAGGCGGGATTTGAAACACTGTCGTCAGCGGGCATGTGTGGTCGAGTTGGCAATGCTACCACTAGACCAGACAATTATTTCTTATGTGTTAATCAACATTTCTGAGAGTGCAAGTTACTGTGAGGTCAAGTTAATGTGTACGAAAACGTTTTGGACACGTGTGAATAAATCACATGATTTGTTTTCTTTTCTTTTTTGTTTAAATGTTTGAGTCAGACAAATATAATTGGTTGTTTACATTTACTTTGTTTGCAAATATTTTGGGTTCTAATGAGGAACGACAGTTGAACTGAGCTCATGAGGCATTTATACATGATATTTTTCAAGAATCAATGGGTTCCTATCATGAAGGTCCAAAAACTGATGTAACTAACAGGCAGTGACTTTCATACAGCAGAATTATGTCACCATTTGATTGCGACACATTAAGCAAAACCATTTATTCTGTATGCTCTTCAGCAAATGCTCCTCAAAAACATTAACTTGTCCCGCATTTGGGATTTTTAGATGTGGCCACCTTAATTCCACCACTGCAACATGTTATGGCCATCTTTTCACATGTGTGGAGACGAACATAATTTCAGTCCCCACATATGAGTCTGCAGTCTTCAATTTTCACGTGTAGTTTTCTACATGTGAAACTTCAAATTAGATTGTTCTTCACATGTGAACTTGCAATTCCACATGTGAAATTAAAAATCACATGTGGAAGTTTTTCACATTTGAAACGGCAAATGTGATTTTCACATGTGAAGGTTTTTCATGTGAAACCGCAGATTTCTCATGTGAACCTGCCAATTTTACATGTTTTTTTTTGTTGTAAGGGTGACTGCTAGTCCCTCTCTGCAGCATGTGGTAAGGGAATGGTAGTATATCGCCTTGATATTCAATATGTTCTCCTCATATTTGTTTGTGTATCACTTATGTGGCTTTTGGATGATTAGACATTCTCTGGATGCGTAGAGAGACACGTGTCATCAACAGGGGACGGGGTGGTGCGTAGATTGTAGATTTATGGGGTGCAAAGACTGACACTACACTTGGTCATTCTGTTCGCATGCAGGCCGTGTTAGTTACATCACTGCTCTACGATAGTCAAGTCCCTCTGCAGGAACACTGAACATTAGCCAAACTATCCCTGTCTCTCTGTGAACTGGTCCAACTGGTTGGAGGACACTGTGGCCCCGTCTAGAGTTACCCCAGGACAGGGCCAACCAGCAGAATATTACCCCACCCACTTTGCCATAGCACAGCCACCAGACCACCAAAGGGACATCAACAGACCACTAACTTACTTCCCTGAGATAAGGCTGAGTATAGCCGATGAAGATCTCCCCCACTGTATGAGCTCAAAGGGACTCAAAACCGGACAGGATGATCATGTCAGTGACTCAACCCACTCAAGTCGAGAATAGCAAAAAAAGCCTGGCATGACGTGATGCACCACTCCTAGGCGTGGCATGGGAGAGCGCAAGCCAGTGTCTCAAACCCCCTAATAGAGTCAGAGGCAGAGAATCTCAGTGGAGACCAGAGGGGGCCAGGCAGAGACCGCAAGGGTTGTTTGTCACTCCAGCTCTTTGCATTCACCTTCGCAACCCTGGGCCAGACTACAGTCACTCATAGGACCTACTGAAGAGATGAGTCTTCAGTAAAGACTTAAAGGTTCGGACTTAGTCTGCATCTCTCATATGAATCGGCAGATCATTCCATAAAAAATATGAGAAAGCCCTGCCTCCAGCTGTTTGCTTAGAAATTCTAGGAACAAGTGGCCTGTGTCTTGTGACCATAGCACACATGTAGATATGTACGCAAGCACCAAATCGGAGAGATAGGTAGGAGTAAGTCAATGTAATGCTTTGTACGTTAACAGCAAAACCTTGAAATCAGCCCTAATAGGAAGCCAGTGTAGGGAGGCTAGCACTGGAGTAATATGATCATTTATTGGGGTTCTAGTCAAGATTCTAGCAGCCGTATTTAGCACTAGAGTATTTAGTGCCTTATCTGGATAGCTGGAGAGTAGAACATTGCAGTATTCTAATCTTGAGGTGACAAATTTTCTGCATAAGTTTTTGACAAAAATGTGAGATTTTAGCAATGTTACGAAGATGGAAAAAAGATGCTCTTGAAATCATTTTGATATCTTTGTCAAAA
The DNA here is from genome assembly GCF_002021735.2 of Oncorhynchus kisutch. Classification (NCBI taxonomy): domain Eukaryota; kingdom Metazoa; phylum Chordata; class Actinopteri; order Salmoniformes; family Salmonidae; genus Oncorhynchus; species Oncorhynchus kisutch. The sequence goes on from NC_034184.2 coordinate 24,460,817, forward strand.
GAGAGATCAGGGTCCAGAGTAATGCTGAAGGTCCTTCACAGTTTTATTTGAGATGACTGTATAACCATCAAGATGCATTGTCAGATCCGACAGCAGATCTCTTTGTTTCTTGGGACCCAGAACTAGCGTCTCTGTTTTGTCCGATTTTAAAAGTAATTGATTTACTGCCATCCACTTCCTTTTGTCTGAAACACAGGCTTCCACGACAGGCAATTTTGGGGTTTCACCATATTTCATCGAAATGTACAGCTGTGTGTTGTCTGTGTAGCAGTGAAAGTTTACATTTAGTTTCTGAATGACATCAACAAGAGGTAGCATATATAGTGAGATCATTAGTGGTCCTAGAACAGAACCTTGATTAACACTGAAACTTACCATTGATTTGCCAGTGGACAAACCATCCACAGAGATAAACTGATCTCTTTCCTACATATAAGATCTAAACCAGGCCCTCTTAGACCAATTTATGTTTCCAATCTCTCCAAAAGAATGTGGTAATCGATGATGTCGAAAGTAGCACGAGGACAGACGCAGAGCCTTGGTCCGTTAAGAGGTCATTTAATTTAACCTTCCCCTTCAGACTACAACGTTTTGTATACATCATTTGTATTCCGGCAGCTTTTTTGTGTGTTTTTTAGAAATGTGAGATTAGACATAGGCGTAAAATGTTCTCTTAAATGTTGTGCAGACATTTGTTACATCCCTGTTAGCCACCTGACAGGTGTGGCTTAATATCAAGAAATTGATTAAACAGCATGATCATTACGCAGGTTTTTTCACACAACACAATGCCACAGAAGTCATAAGTTTTGAGAGAGCATGCAATTGGCATACTGACTGCAGGAAAGGCCACCAGAGATGTTGCCAGAGAATTGAATGTTCATTTTTCTACCATAAGCCGTTTTAGAGAATTTGGCAGTACGTCCAACCTGCCTCACAACGCCAGACCACGTGGTCTCAGACCATCACCTGCGGGATAGTCTGAGACCAGCCACGCAGACAGTTGATGAAACTGAGGAGTATTTCTGTCTGTAATAAAGCCCTTTTGTGAGGAAAAAACGTATTCTGATTGGCTGGCCCTGGCTCCCAAGTGGGTGGGCCTATGCCCTCCCAGGTCCACCCATGGCTGCACCCCTGACCAGTTATGTGAAATCTATAGATTATGGCCTAATTAATTTATTTCAACTGATTGAATTCCTAGTATGAACTGTAACACAGTAAAATCATTGACATTGTACTATACTTTATACTATACTTTAGTTCAGTATAGATCCAGGGTATGATTTTGGCAATGCATATGTCCCAAGACTTGTCGAATGAAACCCACTGAGTCGATGATGGCTCTGAAAGCATTTTGGAGTGGGTCTGTGGGCTTCTCCATGTGAGAATTGAAGTAGCCAAAAATGTGAATATTACCTGCCATGATTACGAGGTTCGATAAGAATTCCAGGAACTCAATGAGGAATGCTGTATTCGGCTCAGGAGGCCTGTAAACAGTAGCTATTAAAAGTGATTGACTATGCTGCTTAGATTTCATGACTAGAACCCCAAAAGAAAAAACACAGTCTTTTTTTGTCAATTTAAATTTGCTGTCATAAATGCAACACTTCTGCCTTTGCGGGATGCACAGGTCATATGGTTGCTAGTGTAACCAGGAGGAGAGGCCTCATTTGGCAAAGTGAACTCATCAGGCTTAAGCCATGTTTCAGTCAGGCCATTATTAACATCAAGTTTATGATCAGGGATTATTTCATTGACTATGACTGCCTTGGAAGTGATGGATCTAACATCCTTCAATCTTCAGCAGGCTTGGTCCTGTTTGTGGGTGAGTCCCAGAAAGAGGGCCAATTATCTACACATTCAGTCTTTTGGGAGGGGCAGAAGACAAGTCTTCAACCAGTGATTGAGTTGTGTCTGCTGTAGAGCTCATCACTCCCCCTAACTGGGAGGGGGGCCAGAGACAATTACTTGATGCACACACACATGCATACACACACACACCTGACTCAGTAGTGTCCCAGTCCACTTGCACGGAAGGCCAAAGTATCATGCTCCACTAGACCTAGCCTTCAGGCCCCGAGGTGCAGACATCCAGCCCAGCTGCTGCTCCCTCTCTGCCCCAACATGTGTTCACTACCCTGGGTTGTAGGGCTGGCTAATCTCTCCTAAAGCCTGGAGGTCTGGTGGTGTGGTGGGCTCCAGATGTCCTGTTGGATGTTGAAATCTGGAAAGACAGGCCCACCAGCGTGTGTCTGCTTGTGTGTGGCGTGTGCCTTTGTGTGTGTGTCGTTCAGAATGGTGTCTGTCTGCCGTGCAGGACCGCCATCCATCTACCCTGAAGCAGCACATCTGCATGTCTGGAGAGGGATGGGAAAAATTGTCTGAGTGAGAATGTCTGAGGCAGGGGGAGAGAGGCTGGGGTGGAGGCTATAGGACTATGAGAGAGACTCGGCTAGGAGAGAGGGTCTAGGGCAGGGGGAGAGAGGCTGGGGTGGAGACTATATGACTAGGGGAGAGACTCGGCTAGGAGAGAGGGTCTAGGGCTGGGGGAGAGAGGCTGGGGTGGAGACTATATGACTAGGGGAGAGACTCGGCTAGGAGAGAGGGTCTAGGGGAGGGGGAGAGAGGCTGGGGTGGAGACTATATGACTAGGGGAGAGACTCGGCTAGGAGAGAGGGTCTAGGGCAGGGGGAGAGAGGCTGGGGTGGAGACTATATGAATAGGGGAGAGACTCGGCTAGGAGAGAGGGTCTAGGGCAGGGGGGGAGAGGCTGGGTGGAGGCTATAGGACTAGGAGAGAGACTCAGCTAGGAGAGAGCGTCTAGGGCAGGGGGAGAGAGTGGAGCAGGGGAGAGAGGCTGGGTGGAGGCCATAGGACTAGGAGAGAGACTCGGCTAGGAGAGAGGGTCTAGGGCAGGGGGAGAGGGTGGAGCAGGGGAGAGAGGCTGGGTGGAGTCCATAGGAATAGGAGAGAGACTCGGCTAGCAGAGAGGGTCTAGGGCAGGGGGAGAGAGGCTGGGGTGGAGGCTATAGGACTAGGAGAGAGACTCGGCTAGGAGAGAGAGTCTAGGGCAGGGGGAGAGGGTGGAGCAGGGGAGAGAGGCTGGGTGGAGTCCATATGACTAGGAGAGAGACTCGGCTAGGAGAGAGGGTCTAGTGCAGGGGGAGAGAGGCTGGGGTGGAGGCTATAGGACTAGGAGAGAGACTCGGCTAGGAGAGAGGGTCTAGGGCAGGGGGAGAGAGTGGAGCAGGGGAGAGAGGCTGGGGTGGAGGCTATAGGACTAGGAGAGAGACTCGGCTAGGAGAGAGGGTCTAGGGCAGGGGGAGAGAGTGGAGAAGGGGAGAGAGCTGTTTTGGTTGGAGCTGTAGGGATGCTCTGGGGTATAGGGTTGGGACTGAATAAAACTAAGGAGGCCACACTGATGCTAGAGAGTTGTTTGGCAAAGATAGAAACCATTGATGTGTGCCTTCACTGTCCAGACCTCCAAGCCTAGACCCCCCAGTCTTTACCAAACACAAATACTTCTTGAGTCATCTCTCATCAGTTTCTCAACAGTTAAACCACTACCATTACAAAAAAAAATGTATATGCTTCTTGAAACAGAGAATATGTTTTCTATAACAAACAGATTAGTCAAACGCGAGTGGTCAAATACAGCCATGAATGATCTCGGCCCAAATTGAACCAAACCTGGATTCAAATACTATTTAAAATACTTTTAGTGTTTGCTCTAGTCTGACTGGGTTTGCAGTCATTGTGACTTGGTCCCATGTTGCCAGGCAAGCTCAATCAAGCCCAGATAAAGTATTTTCACATATTTCAAATAGTGTTTAAACCTACGGCTGGAACCAAAACACTGGGCAATATTCCCTTATATCCCTTCAACAACGCAAATGAACTATATCCTTTAAAAACTAGAGAAATGTGTATTTCCATTCAATGCACCGTGTGCCATTAATCATGAGATTATATGTGACCTAGTGGAGCCAACTCAAACAGGAATCTAATGAGGAAACCCTAGTAAGATTTAGTGCAGGGTATCATACAGACATAGCCTGCGTCCCTAATGCCACCCTATTCTCTTCCTAGTGCACTACTTTTGACCAGGGCCCAAAAGTAGTGGACTTATGTAGCGAGCACGGAGCCATTTGTGACGCAAGCATGAAAGCTTAGCTGGGGTGGGGGGTGGAGGGGGGGTATAGTCTCAATCTATCTGTGTTGAAAAATGAGGACCAGGGAACAACTGGTTTCATGAGTGGAGGATGTTGTGTCTGCGTGTGTGCGGCATGTTTGTGTGCGGCATGTGCGTGTGTGCGGCGTGTGCCTGTCCGTACACATGTGTGTGTGTGCGTGTGTGCATGCATACGAATGTGTGTGTCCATGTGTGCACAGTGAGCTCCTGTGTGTGTGTGTTTGTGTTTTTGTGTAAATGTGTGTGTTCAGGCTACTGTACTGAACCATAGACACAGACCACTCACCATACTGTCACTACCTCGCTACTCTGACATTGCTCTGCTCATGTCTCTCACCAGCCTCTTATTGCTGTTTGTCTCCTGTTATGAACTGGCTGATCGTCTTATTGCTGTCTGTCTCCTCTTATGAACTGGCTGATTGTCTTATTGCTGTCTGTCTCCTCTTATGAACGGGCTGATTGTCTTATTGGTGTCTGTCTCCTCTTATGAACTGGCTGATTGTCTTATTGCTGTCTGTCTCCTCTTATGAACTGGCTGATTGTCTTATTGCTGTCTGTCTCCTCTTATGAACTGGCTGATTGTCTTATTGCTGTCTGTCGCCTCTTATGACCTGGCTGATTGTCTTATTGCTGTCTGTCTCCTCTTATGAACTGGCTGATTGTCTTATTGCTGTCTGTCTCCTCTTATGAACTGGCTGGTTGTCTTATTGCTGTCTGTCTCCTCTTATGAACTGGCTGATTGTCTTACAATAAAATAACAATAATGAGGCTATATACACAAGGCGTACCAGTACTGAGTCAATGTGCGGAGGGGTATGACGCAGTTGAGGTAATTGAGGTAATATGTAAATGTAGGTAGGGGTTAAAGTGACTAGGCAATCAGAATAGACAATAAACAGAGTAGCAGCGCATTTGAAGAGTGAAAAAGTGGGTCTATGTGTGATTGTGTGTGTGTGTGTGTCTTGCGTGTTTCCACACATCGGTGTGTGTCAAATCGAATCCTGTATGTGTGTGTGTGTCCTATTCGTGTGTCATATGCGTGTCTGTGTTTGCCCTGTTTAGATGCACTATAATCAGTCATTAACTGACACAGTGTGTTTACAGTGCCTGGGCGGTGGTGGAGGATGCCCTGGGCATCTCCTCTGTGTTTTACTACAGTGACGTAGCAGGGCTTAGAGAGGCAGACTAAACAACCTGTGTGTGTGGTTGTGTTCTGTGTGCGTGCGTGCGTGCGCACGTATGTGTGAGTCAGACTCTACAAGGATTGAGCAGACAGACACAGTGAGCGTGATGTTATTGAGCAACAATAAGTAGTCATGCTCAGATGTGTACAAACAGCAGGAAACACACAATGACCTTCTTACAGCTAAAGCATGTGGCCCCATGATACCATATACACCGCTTTAGTACAACCCCGTTAGTAGTGACCTCAACACAGTGTGTGCATAACAGTACAACCATAGGCCTTTCATGAACTGTGGTCTACGTCAACCTTATGCTGGGGTCTATTTGATTTCCAGCAGAGAGATTTGTTGATGGATGGAAGGACGGATAGAAGGATGGACAGGCAGGCAGGAAGGCGGTCGGACAGATGGATGGACGGACACAGACAGAGACAGGGTCCTCAGTCCTCGTCCCCCGTGGGACCTGGTGAGTTATCACTCTTCGTATTTACTCAGGTGTGTGAGGTAGCCATAGCATGGCAACCGACCAACAGTGTGTTGGTGTTTGCTTGTTCAGGGACTGACAGTACAGCGGTAGAGGTCCACTACTGTCCCCATGGGAACCTGGTGTAGTCATTACCTGCTCCTTACAACCAGACACACTGACACCTAACTGTGGACGTTTCCTTTGACCCACCTAGCTACTAAACCATGTTTCCAGATACAAATCCATCTGTAGTTGCCTGTGAACCATTAAGGACTGGCACCAGTGAGTCTTGACCATAGACATCATGGCACCATGACATCACTGACCCTCCAGTATAGGGAAGCATTGATCTGATCATGTTCAGGTGTTTTACGTGTCCCCTAGCTTGGCTGTTGGTCTGATAAAACACATTGATAATGTTTCTGGCACACGTACTCACAAACGCACGCACGCAAGAACACACACACACACACACACACACACACACACACACACACACACACACACACACACACTCTATTGTAGGCGGTGTGAAAGGAAGGCCCGGAAAATTATTGAAGACTCCAGCCACCCAAACCATAGACTGTTTTCTCTGCTTCCGGTGCATCAAGTTGGACACCAACAGGGTCCTGAACAGCTTCCATCCCTTCACCATATGACTTCTAAATAGCTAACAAAATGTCTACACGGAATATCTGAGTTGACTCTTGTATTTTATTTTATTTCTGTGCTGTCTCTATGCACACTCACAGGACTCTACATACTCATGCACACTGACACTTCAACACACACAGCATGCACACACATTTATACTAACTCTACACACACACACGTACACACACTCACATACAACCTTAATTCACACTCTCATATAGCATGATGCCTAGTCACCTTACCCCTGGACATATCTACCTCTATTACTCCAGTATCCCTGTACATATCTACCTCTATTACTCCAGTATCCCTGTATATATCTACCTCTATTACTCCAGTATCCCTGTACATATCTACCTCTATTACTCCAGTATCCCTGGACATATCTACCTCTATTACTCCAGTATCCCTGGACATATCTACCTCTATTACTCCAGTATCCCTGTACATATCTACCTCTATTACTCCAGTATCCCTGTACATATCTACCTCTATTACTCCAGTATCCCTGTACATATCTACCTCTATTACTCCAGTATCCCTGTACATATCTACCTCTATTACTCCAGTATCCCTGTACATATCTACCTCTATTACTCCAGTATCCCTGTACATATCTACCTCTATTACTCCAGTATCTCTGGACATATCTACCTCTATTACTCCAGTATCCCTGTACATATCTACCTCTATTACTCCAGTATCCCTGTACATATCTACCTCTATTACGCCAGTATCCCTGTACATATATACCTCTATTACTCCAGTATCCCTGTATATATCTACCTCTATTACTCCAGTATCCCTGTACATATCTACCTCTATTACTCCAGTATCCCTGTACATATCTACCTCTATTACTCCAGTATCCCTGGACATAGCTACCTCTATTACTCCAGTATCCCTGTACATATCTACCTCTATTACTCCAGTATCCCTGGACATATCGACCTCTATTACTCCAGTATCCCTGGACATATATACCTCTATTACTCCAGTATCCCTGTACATATCTACCTCCTACTCTAGTATCACTGGACATATATACCTCTATTACTCCAGTATCCCTGTACATATCTACCTCCTAGTCCAGTATCCCTGGACATATATACCTCCTACTCTAGTATCCCTGGACATATATACCTCTATTACTCCAGTATCCCTGTACATATCTACCTCTATTACTCCAGTATCCCTGTACATATCTACCTCTATTACTCCAGTATCCCTGGACATATCTACCTCTATTACTCCAGTATCCCTGTACATATCTACCTCTATTACTCCAGTATCCCTGGACATATCGACCTCTATTACTCCAGTATCCCTGGACATATCTACCTCTATTACTCCAGTATCCCTGGACATATCTACCTCCTACTCCAGTATCCCTGTACATATCTACCTCTATTACTCCAGTATCCCTGGACATATATACCTCCTACTCTAGTATCCCTGTACATATCTACCTCTATTACTCCAGTATCCCTGGACATATATACCTCCTACTCTAGTATCCCTGTACATATCTACCTCTATTACTCCAGTATCCCTGGACATATATACCTCCTACTCTAGTATCCCTGTACATATCTACCTCTATTACTCCAGTATCCCTGGACATATATACCTCCTACTCTAGTATCCCTGTACATATCTACCTCTATTACTCCAGTATCCCTGGACATTGTACATATGATATTTGCTCTGACCCTGTTTATATCTCCCTACTTTCTCCTGTTCTTCGTTTTGTTCTACCTTTTGTTATTTGTTTGTACTACATTGATATTGATCACTGTATTGTTGTTTTTAGAGCTTGAAACACACAGACACAAACATACTTTAGTGGTCACCTGTAGTATCCAGAAGATGGCAGTCATGCATAGTGTAAAGTATTGTATGTAGACTGGCACCAGACACTGTGTGTGTGAGTCCCAAACTTATTTTTGAGAAGAAATGTGTTTGGATCAGTCGTCAAGAGCTTATATACTGCTGTTCTCTCTCTCTCTCTCTCTCTCTCTCTCTCTCTCTCTCTCTCTCTCTCTCTCTCTCTCTCTCTCTCTCTCAATTCAATTCAAGGGGCTTTATTAGCATGGGAAACGTGTTAACATTGCCAAAGCAAGTGAGGTAGATAATAGATCTCTCTCTCTTTCTCTCTCTCTCTCTCTCTCTCTCTCTCTCTATCTCTCTCATTAACAATCACACATATTAGCAAACATATTTCATTTCAAACTTCACATTTCTCTTGTATAGGCTACTTATCATAATGAACGAATTCAGCCAAATGCCTGCGATAAGTGACGGGTACGGTCAGTGTCGATCATTTTCGGTTTATCGTCCCAGCTCTACTCCATCATTGTATAAACACACACCCATACTAAATGGAGTTTCCTCATAGAGGAATCTAAAGAATGTGCATGTGTGCGTGTGCATGTGTCACCCTGTCATTATGCATGTCTGTCATACGGTGAGTTTGTGCATTTGTGTGTGCCGGTGTCTGTCGTCTTTTGTGTGTATAAATGACAGAGAATGAAATCAATAAGCTAGCAGGACTTTGGTATTTTAGTGAATAGAGACTGTGTGAAAGTGTCGCCTGCTAAGCCTGCTAATTATCTGCTCAGGGGAAATTAGGAGGCAGATTGTTCCAGACACAGAGCTGGGAGTTGGGTCCTCTGGGAGAGAGAGACATGGAAATAATCACACTGGATTACATGATTTATGATGCCTAAACCCTTTCTCTGTCCCGCTCTCTTTCTGTCTTTCTTTGTCTCTGTCTCTTTCTCTCTCTCTCTCTCCCTCCTTTCTCTCTCTTCCTCTTTCTCCCTCTTTCTCCCACCACCTCTCTCTTTAACACTCTCTCGCTCTCTTTCTTATTCTCTCTCTCTCTCTCCCTCTCTCTCTCTGTTTCTCCCACCTCTCTCGTTCTTCTTCCCCCCCCCTCACCTCTCTCTCAATTCAATTCAATTCAAAGGGCTTTATTGGCATGGGAAACACATGTTTACATTGCCAAAGCAAGTGAAATAGATAATAAACAAAAGTGAAATAATCAATCAAAAATGAACACTCACAAGTTTCAAAGGAATAGACACATTTCAAATGTCATATTAAGGCTATTTGTAGTGTTATAATGATGTGCAAATTGTTAAAGTACAAAATGTAAAATAAATTAACATAAATATGGTTTGAACTTACAATTGGTGTTTGTTCTTCACTGGGGTTCCTTTTCTTGTGGCAACAAGAAAATACAACAGTGTGCTGTGATGGCACACTCTTGTATTTCACCCAATAGAAATGGGAGTTTATCAAAATTGGATTTGTTTTGGAATTGTTTGTGGGTCTGTGTAATCTGAGGGAAATATGTGTCTTTTGTCACGCCCTGGTCAAAGTATTTTGTGTTTATTTTCATTTATTTGGTCAGGCCAGGGTGTGGCATGGGTTTTTGTGTGTGGTGTGTTGGTATTGGGATTGTAGCTTAGTGGGTTGTTCTAGTTAAGTCTATGGCTGTCTGAAGTGGTTCTCAATCAGAGGCAGGTGTTTATCGTTGTCTCTGATTGGGAACCATATTTAGGCAGCCATATTCTTTGAGTGTTTCGTGGGTGATTGTCCTTAGTGTCCTGATGTCCTTGTTCTGTGTTAGTTTACACAAGTATAGGCTGTTTCGGTTTTCGTTGCGTTTATTGTTTTGTAGTGTTTGTGTTTAGTGTGTTTGTCATTAAACACGAATCGTAATCTACACGCCACATTTTGGTCCGACTCTCTTTCACCTAAGGAAAACCGTAACAGAATCACCCACCACAACAGGACCAAGCGGCTTGTCAACAGGCAGGAGCCGCAGGAGAAGCAACAGCGGCAGCAGGAGCAACAAAATGAGGAATGGACATGGGAGGATGTTTTGGATGGCAAGGGTTGCTACACATGGGAGGAAATACTGGCTGGAAGAGATCGCCTCCCATGGGAACAGGTGGAGGCACTTAGGAGAGCAGAGGCAGCCGGAGAGAGGAGCCGGCGTTATGAGGGAACACGGTTGGCTAGAGAGACCGGGCAGGCACCGTGTTATGCTGTGGTGCGCACGGTGTCTCCAGTGCGGGTGCATAGCCCGGTGCGGTATATTCCAGCTCCGCGTATCGGCCGGGCTAGATTGAGCGTCGAGCCAAATGCCATGAAGCCGGCTCTACGCATCTGGTCCCCAGTGCGTCTTCTTGGGCCGGCTTACATGGCACCAGCCTTGCGCACGGTGTCCCCGGTTCGCCTACATAGCCCAGTGGGCTATTCCACCTCGCTGCACTGGTAGAGCGACCGGGAGTATTCAACCAGGTAAGGTTGGGCAGGCTCGGTGCTCAAGAGCTCCAGTGCGCCTGCACGGTCCGGTCTACCCTGTACCACCTCCACACACCAGCCCTCCGGTGGCAGCTCCCCGCACCAGGCTTCCTGTGCGTGTCCTCGGCCCAGTACCACCAGTGCCAGCACCACGCATCAGGCCTACAGTGCGCCTCTCCAGCGCTGCCCGAGCCTTCCTCCTCTACAGAGCTGCCGGAGTCTCCCTCCTCTCCTGCGCTGCCGGAGTCTCCCACCTGTTCAGCGCAGCCAGAGCCTTCCTCCTCTACAGCGCTGCTGGAGTCTCCTGCCTGTTCAGCGCAGCCAGAGCTGCCAGCCTGCATGGAGCAGCCTGAGCTGCCAGCCTGCATGGAGCAGCCTGAGCTGCCAGCCTGCATGGAGCAGCCTGAGCTGCCAGCCTGCATGGAGCAGCCAGAGCTGTCAGTCTGCATGGAGCAGCCAGAGCTGTCAGTCTGCATGGAGCAGCCAGAGCTGTCAGTCTGCATGGAGCAGCCAGAGCTGTCAGTCTGCATGGAGCAGCCTGAGCTGTCAGTCTGCATGGAGCAGCCTGAGCTGTCAGTCTGCATGGAGCAGCCTGAGCTGTCAGTCTGCATGGAGCAGCCTGAGCTGTCAGTCTGCATGGAGCAGCCTGAGCTGTCAGTCTGCATGGAGCTGCTAGTATGCAAGGAGCTGCCAGTCTGCAAGGAGCCGCCAGAGCTGCCAGTCTGCAAGAAGCCGCCAGAGCTGTCAGTCTACATGGAGCAGCCAGAGCCGCCAGTCTGCCAGGATCCGCCAGTCAGCCAGACTCTTCCAGATCTGCCAGACTCTTCCAGATCTGCCAGTCAGCCAGACTCTTCCAGATCTGCCAGTCAGCCAGACTCTTCCAGATCTGCCAGTCAGCCAGACTCTTCCAGATCTGCCAGTCAGCCAGACTCTTCCAGATCTGCCAGTCAGCCAGACTCTTCCAGATCTGCCAGTCAGCCAGACTCTTCCAGATCTGCCAGCCAGCCAGGATCTGCCAGAACCGCCAGCCAGCCAGGATCTGCCGGATCTAATTACCTGCCTGAGCTTCCTCTCAGTGCTGGGCTTCCTCTCAGTGCTGGGCTTCCTCTCAGTGCTGAGCTTCCCCTCAATCCCGAGCTGCCTCGGTCCCGAGCTGCCCCTCAGTCCCGAGCTGCCCCTCAGTCCAGTGGGGGTCTGGGTGAGGACTACTAGGCCATGGTCGGCGGCGAGGGTGGACTATCCTAGGACGCGAGGAAGAGGGACTAAGACATTGATAGAGTGGGGTCCAAGTCCTGTGCCGGAGCCGCCACCATGGACAGACGCCCACCCGGACCCTCCCTATTGTTTTGATGTGTGTCCGGGAGTCCGCACATTAGGGGGGGGGGGGGTTCTGTCACGCCCTGGTCGAAGTATTTTGTGTTTATCTTCATTTATTTGGTCAGGCCAGGGTGTGGCATGGGTTTTTGTATGTGGTGTGTTTGTATTGGGATTGTCGCTTAGTGGGGTGTTCTAGTTAAGTCTATGGCTGTCTGAAGTGGTTCTCAATCAGAGGCAGGTGTTTATCGTTGTCTCTGATTGGGAACCATATTTAGGCAGCCATATTCTTTGAGTGTTTCGTGGGTGATTGTCCTTAGTGTCCTGATGTCCTTGTTCTGTGTTAGTTTACACAAGTATAGGCTGTTTCGGTTTTCGTTACGTTCATTACGTTTATTGTTTTGTAGTGTTTGTGTTTAGTGTGTTTGTCATTAAACATGAATCGTAATCTACACGCCGCATTTTGGTCCGACTCTCACCTAAGGAAAACCGTAACAGTCTTTAATATGGTCATACATTTGGCAGGAGGTTAGGAAGTGCAGCTCAGTTTCCACCTGATTTTGTGGAAAGTGTGCACATAGCCTATTTTCTCTTGACAGCCAGGTCTGCCTACTGCAGTCTCTCTCAATAGCAAGGCCATGCTCACTGAGTCTGTACATAGTCAAGGCTTTCCTTCATTTTGCGTCAGTCACAGCGGTCAGTTATTCTGCCACTGTGTGCTCTCTGCTTAAGGCCCAATAGCATTCCAGTTTGCTCTGTTCTTTGGTAAATTCTTTCCAATATGTAAAGCAATTATCTTTTTGTTTTCTCATGATTTGGTTGGGTCTAACTGTCTCTCTCTCTCTCCCACCTCTCTCTTTCTGTTCTTCCCTCTTTCTCTTTCTCCCCCCCACCTTCTCTCTCTCTCTCTCTCTCTCCATTGCTCAGAGCTTGATATGTGCAGCTGGTTACATGCTAAGGCAATGGTGACAGATTGGAGAGGCATTTTCTTGGTTGTCAGTGAAAAGGTTCTTCTCAGATGAAGGGAATCCAGTGGAAGATTAGCACATACAGTGGGAAGAAAGAGTATGTGAACCCTTTAGAATTACCTGGATCTCTGCATAAATTGGTCATAAAATGTTATCTGATCCTCATTTAAGTCACAACAATAGACAAACACATCCTGCTTAAACTAATAACACACAAACAATTATACGTTTTCATGTCTTTAAAGAGCACACTGTGTAAACATTCACAGTGCAGGTTGGAAAAAGTATGTGAACCCTTGGATTTAATAACTGGTTGACCCTCTTTTGGCAGCAATAATCTCAACCAATCAGTTTCTGTAGTTGTGGGTGGGACCTGCACAACGGTCAGGAAGAATTTTGGACCATTCCTCTTTACAAAACTGTTTGTTCCACAATATTCTTGGGATGTCTGGTGTGAACGGCTCTCTTGAGGTCATGCCATAGCATCTCAATCGGGTTGAGGTCAGGACTGACTGGGCCACTCCAGAAGGTCAGGACTGACTGGGCCACTCCAGAAGGTCAGGACTGACTGGGTCACTCCAGAAGGTCAGGACTCACTGGGCCACTCCAGAAGGTCCGGACTCTGACTGGGCCACTCCAGAAGGTCAGGACTGACTGGGCCACTCCAGAAGGTCAGGACTGACTGGGCCACTCCAGAAGGTCAGGACTGACTGGGCCACTCCAGAAGGTCAGGACTCTGACTGGGCCACTCCAGAAGGTCAGGCGTATTTTCTTCTGTTCAAGTAATTCTGTTGTTGATTTACTTCTGTCTTTTGGGTCATTGTCCTGTTGCATCATCCAACTTCTGTAGAGCTTCAATTGGTGCAGATAGCTTTATATTCTCCTGCAAAATGTCTTGGTAAACTTGGGAATACATTTTTCCGTCGATGATGCTGTCCAAGCTGTCCAGGCCCTGAGGCAGCAAAGCAGCCCCAAACCAAACCATGATGCTCCCTCCACCCTTACTTTACAGTTGGGATGAGGTATTGATGTTGGTGTGCTGTGCCTTTTTTTCTCCACACATAGTGTTGTGTGTTCCTTACAAACAACACAGCTTTAATTTCATCTGTCCACAGAATATTTTGCCAGCAGCACTGTGGAACATCCAGGTGCTCTTTTGCGAACTTCAGATGTGCTGAAGTTCAGATGTTTTTTTGGACAGCTGTGGCTTCTTCCTTGGTGTCCTCCCATGAACACTATTCTTGTTTACATATTGTAGACTCGTCAACAGAGATGTTAGCATCTTCCAGAGATTTCTGTAAGTCTTTAGCTGACACTCTAGGATTCTTCTTCATGTCATTGATCATTCTGCGCTGTGCTCTTGTAGTCATCTTAGCAGGACGGCCACTCATGGAGAGAGTAGCAACAGTGCTGAAATTTCTCAATTTATAGACCATTTTTCTTACCGTGGACTGACCTTTTACTTATACTTTTGTAACCCCTTTCCAGCTTTATGCAAGGCAACAATTCTTAATCTTAGGTCTTCTGAGATCTCTTTTGTTCGAGGCATGGTTCATATCAAGCAATGCTTTTTGTGAATAGCAAACTCACATTTTGTGAGTGTTTCTTTATGGGGCAGGGCAGCTCTAACCAAAATCTCCAAACTCGTCTCATTGATTCGACTCCAGGTTAGTTGACTCCTGACTCCAATTAGCTTTTGGAGAAGTCATTAGCCTAGGGGGTCACATACTTTTTCCAACATACACTGTGAATGTTTAAAGGATGTATTCAACATAGACAAGAAAAATATAATAATTGGTGTGCTATTAGTTTAAGCACATCTATTGTTGTGACTTAGATGAATATCAGATCGAATGCCAAATTTAGGAAATCCAGGCAATTCCAAATGGTTCACATATTTTTTCTTGCCACTGTGCATGTGTGAGAGGGGGGGGGGGAACAAGACCAGGTGTGGGGAGGGGCACAAAGAGAGAGGGAAAGAGAGAGAGAGCGGTACAGAGGAAGAACAACAAGAAACAGAGACAGAGCAAGGGAGACAGAGCGAGAGCTGGAGAGAGAGTCATGGGACAGAGAGACAGAGATAGAGGAGCTAGGTAGAAACAGACTGAGAGAAAGAGAGGTGGGGGAGTCGATTGAGACACAGAGAGAGAATGAGAGAGAAAGAGACGCCACAGCTCCAGCCCCTACAGGCCTGGGGGAATCCATTGGAAGTGGCGATGGAAAAAGTCCTCTGTGTTTCCAGGAAGTAAGGTTCAGAACACACAGACAGCACAGACCTCTGACCCCTGATTAACGTAACGTAGCCGCTTAGTGTCTCCCTTTGACATCACGGTTCCACTGAATGACTGACTGACTGAGTATGGGACTGAACAGAGGGAATGAGAGTTTCCTCTCATCATGCAGGGTTGCGTTCAGTAGGGAGAAAACTGCGAGGTACAACCTGAACTTGACCAATAGGAACACCAATTTCTTTAGTTTTCTGTAAAAAAAAACTAAAAAAACGATGTGTCTGCGTTGAGTTGGGTTATTGAATATTCTCAGTTATTAAACGTTTTAATCTGTTGCATGCCTATTGAACATGACCCTAATGCAGATGGATCAATCATTTCTAAATAATTTCTAAGTAAAAAAGTGTTTTAATGCTAAGACCAACATGTATCCATTCATGTTGAAGTGGCTAAGCCAACTGTTTTGAGTTAAGTATTTAACTCTGGTGAATATTCCTCCATGGACTAATCTATGTTGTTACTCAACAGTATTTCCAATGAAAGACTCCATTAGCCTTGTCAGCTGACCGTTGAATGACATGTACACCACATGACTAAAAGTATATGGACACCTGCTCGTCGAACATCTTATTCCAAAACGTTGGGCATTAATACGGAATTGGTCCTCTCTTTGCTCTTTGCACTCTTCTGGGAAGGCTTTCCACTAGGGGTTGGAACATTGCTGCGGGGACTTCCTTCAATTCAGCCACAAGAGCATTAGTGAGGTCGGGCTCTGATGTTGGACGATTAGGCCTGGCTCGCAGACAGCATTCCATTTCATCCCAAAGGTGTTTGATAGTCAAGTCAAGTTCTTCTACAACGATCTCGGCAAACCATTTCTGTAAGGACCTTGCTTTGTGTACGGGGGCATTGTTGAAACAGTGAAGGGCCTTCCCCAAAATGTTCCACAAAGTTAGGAGCACAGAATCATGTTTCCATGCTGTAGTGTTAAGATTTCCCTTCACTGGAACTAAGGGGCCTAGTCTGAACCATGACAAACAGCCCCATACCATTATTGCTCCTCCACCAAACTTTACAGTTGGCACTGTGCATTGGGGCAGGTAGCGTTCTCCTGGCATCCGCCAAACCCAGATTTGTCCGTCGGACTGCCAGATGGTGAAGGTTGATTACATAACTGCAGAGAACACGTTTCCACTGCTCTGGAGTCAAATGGCGTCGAGCTTTCAACACTCCCGCCGAAGCTTGGCATTGCGCATGGCGACTTTAGGCTTGTGTGTTGCTGCTCGGCCATGGAAACCCATGTCATGAAGCTGCAGATGAACAGCTATTGTGCTGATGCTGCTATTGTGCTGATGCTGCCAGAGGCAATTTGGAACATGGTAGTGACTGTTGCAACCGAGGACAAATGCGTTTTTACATGCTACACACTTCAGCACTCGGCGGTCCCATTCAGTAAGCTTGTGTGGCCTACCACTTCACGGCTGAGCCGTTGTTGCTCCTGGCCGTTGTTGCTCCTAGACAATAACAGCACTTACAGTTGACCCGGGACAGCTCTAGCAGGGTAGAAATTTGACAAACTGACTTGTTGGAAAAGTGTCATCCAAGTCATTGAGCTCTTCAGTGAGGCCATTCTAATACCAATGTGTGTTTATGGAGATTGCATGTCTGTGTGCTCAATTTATACACCTGCAATGGGTCTAGCTGAAATATCCAAATCCACAAATTTAAAGGGGTGTCCACATACTTTTGGATATATGGTGTATATGTGTACTGTGAAATATACACTAATAAGAACAGGCTGATGTAGGGCTGAGGGAAAGGGGAGCCAAATAGCTGTCCCAGGGTACCTTAGAAGAAAACACACAGGATAAAGGGGTGTGTGTATGTGTAGTTGACGTAAACGTCGCCTGTAGCATGTTGGCTGGAGTACATCGATAACGTCACCTTCTAGGAGGTCTAACGCCAACTGTCTTTCATGGATTCATGAATTCACAGACTAGTCTCTTGATCTGTCACCTTACACGGTTTGCTTTGAGTTCCATGTGTTGTTGTGTAGACGCTTGTGAGTTCGACTCCCGCTCGGGGCAGAACAGAAGGCAAATATTTGACATATTATCATAAAATGCATTTGTCACCCCCTTTCTCTCTCTCTCTCTCTCTCTCTCTCTCTCTCTCTCTCACTCTCGCACGCATGCACACACACACACACAGACACACACACTTGAGCTCACAAAGAGAAATGGGTGCTCAGTTATGTTTCTGTCACCTAACCCTACCTGTGATCTCCCTTAGTCTCTCCCCTGGCCCCGAAGGCAACTGAAGATACAGTATCACAGAGAATCCTCACACACAGCCACAGTTGTGTGTGCGTTCGACTAACTATTTAGCAGTCTTATGGCTTGGAGGGGTAGTAGCTGTTCATGGTCCAGTCGGTTCCAGACTTGGTGTATCGGTACTGCTTGCTGTGCTGTAGCAGAGAGAAAATTATATGATTTGGGTGCCTGGAGTCTTCAAACAATTTTTAGGGCCTTCCTCTGACACCGCCTGGTACAGAGGTCCTGGATGGCAGGGAGCTCAGCCCCAGTGATGTACTGGCCATACGTATTACCCTCTGTAGGGCCTTGCGGTCGGATGCCAAGTTGTTGCAATACCAAATGGTGATGCAGCCAGTGCAGATGCTCTCAATGGTGCAGCTGTAAAACGTTTTGAGGATCTGAGAGGCCATGCCAAATCTTTCAGCCTCCTGAGGGGGAAGAGGCGTTGTTGTGCACTCTTCACGACTGTTTTGATCTATTTAGACCATGATAGATCCTTTTATTTTTATTTTATTTCACCTTTATTTAACCAGGTAGGCTAGTTGAGAACAAGTTCTCATTTGCAACTGCGACCTGGCCAAGATAAAGCATAGCAGTGTGAGCATACAACAAAGAGTTACACATGGAGTAAACAATTAACAAGTCAATAACACAGTAGAAAACAAAGGGGGGGTCTATATACAATGTGTGCAAAAGGCATGAGGAGGTAGGCAAATAATTACAATTTTGCAGATTAACACTGGAGTGATAAAATATCAGATGGTCATGTACAGGTAGAGATATTGGTGTGCAGAAGAGCAGAAAAGTAAATAAATAAAAACAGTATGGGGATGAGGTAGGTGAAAAGGGTGGGCTATTTACCAATAGACTATGTACAGCTGCAGCGATCGGTTAGCTGCTCAGATAGCTGATGTTTGAAGTTGGTGAGGGAGATAAAAGTCTCCAACTTCAGCGATTTTTGCAATTCGTTCCAGTCACAGGCAGCAGAGTACTGGAACGAAAGGCGGCCAAATGAGGTGTTGGCTTTAGGGATGATTAGTGATGTGGATAACAAGGATCTTGAAACTCTCAGCCTGCTCCACTACAGCCCTGTCGATGTGGAGGCGTGCTCTGCCCTCCGTTTCCTGTAATCCAAGATCAGCTGCTTTGTCTTGCTGACACTGAGGGAGAGATTTTTGTCCTGGCACCACGCTGCCAGGTCTCTGACCTCCTCTATAGGCTGTTTCATCACCATCTGTGATCAGGCCTACCACTGTCAAGTGGGACTAAGAAGGGGAGTAAGCACCCACCCCTGAGGGTCGATATTAGGGTTGAATATTTTCCCTGTATTTTACAAATGTTCCATCCCGAGAATAAATCACTTTTCTCCTGGGTAACCCAGTGTTTCCCGCCAAAACTGGAAGTCTCATTCAAAGCATTATAAAGCATAAAAATATGTTTGGATTTGATTGGAGTTTTGATCAGCATGAACATTCAAACCTGACGCTACCTGAGCCTTTGAGCCATATATTAAATACATTTTATGAGCCCTACATTAACAATATTCACTGGGATTCTCTGCCTCTAACCCTATTACAGGGGCTTAGTCACTGGCTTACTGGTGCTCTTTCATAACGTCCTTAGGAGTGGTGCATCACTTGAGTGGGTTGAGTCACTGATGTGATCCCCCCCCCCCCCCCCCCCCCCCCCCTTGGGGTGTGCTGTGGCGGCGATCTTTGCGGGCTATTCTCGGCCTTGTCTCAGGATGGTATGTTGGTGGTTGAAGATATCCCTCTAGTGGTGTGGGGACTGTGCTTTGGCAAAGTGGGTGGGGTTATATCCTTCCTGTTTGGCCCTGTCTGCGACAACTACTGTGATTATTATCATTTGACCATGCTGGTCATTTATGAACATTTGAACATCTTGGCCATGTTCTGTTATAATTTCCACCCGGCACAGCCAGAAGAGGACTGGCCACCCCTCATAGCCTGGTTCCTCTCTAGGTTTCTTCCGAGGTTTTGGCATTTCTAGGGAGTTTTTCCTAGTCACCGTGCTTCTACACCTGCATTGCTTGCTGTTTGGGGTTTTAGGCTGGGTTTCTGTACAGCACTTTGAGATATCAGCTGATGTACAAAGGGCTATATAAATACATTTGATTTGATTTGGATGAATCAGAAAAGAACATGCACAGTTCAGTGTTGCTTGCCTTAAAGCAAACACTGCCTTTTTTCCAGTTGCAGGTTTTGTCACATTCATTCCAGCAACATAGCACCCTTCACCCCTCTGAAGCTCATCAGGGCCAGTCCTGGTCTATCCCTGGATGGGAGACCAAATGTAGCTGGAAGTGGTGAAAATAAATACATGTAATGTGTAGAATTTTGAGGGACAAACACGTGAAAAATGATGTATGTATGTTTTTAAGGGTAGCCACAGAAGAAGGTCAGTATGCTGGGATCTGACAGTAAGGCTTCTCTCTTTTCCTGGAAATCACATCATTCCCCCCAACCACCTACACAGACTCATCCCCCAGCGATGTTACTTGTTATGCACTACTATACCACTCCCTCTCCACCCCACTGGCCAGTCCAGCCACATACTGGTGGGAAAGTCTTGTGGTTCGTTGTTATACAATACGTATTCCTCTGTGGTTACGACAGGCTGAAAAAGGTCCACCTCCTCTGTCTCACCTGGTCATCCCATATGAGCTGTAAATCACCTGCTTAGAGTCACCAGAAAGACACACTCACCAACCTGATGTCACATACATGAGAAGCAAAAAGATCACAATAAACAGGTTTGTATAGTATCTCTCCAGAGCTGTGGATAGAGATAAATATGGCTCTGCATCTCTCTATTTGCTGTACTTACAGTATTTTATCAGACAGTGTTGACAATGAAGGCTAGTCATGGAAGATTCTTAATCCTTTCTCAGTTGAAACAGCATACACAATGATAGAATATGATGGTTGAAAATGATACTGTTACAGAGATAGATAAGCATATCGTGTCCACAAACAATGAGCTCAGCTACTTTATTAATGAGCAAGTGTTGGTTTTGTTTCACCATGGAAATGCAAGTACATATTTTCTGCTGTTCTTCTATACTCCTCTCATAGCCTTATCACTTTGAGCATATATATGTGTGTGTGGTCATGTGTCTTACATTGTTTATCATTTAAAAGATTCCTATAGCTTCTTGCTCTGTCCGCAGCCACACTAGGTACAGCATATACTGTACAAGCAAACACTCACCAAATACTATGCATTTAACTTGGTTTGACAGTGTAATGTGCAACCAAACACTGACATCTAATATTCACTGTGCAAAATAATGTGATATCCATAACCAAAGAACATCGGAGGTGGCATATGAGATGGACTATACGTTTTAAACAAAAGGAGTAGTGACACAAACCAGACACACACACACAATGCTAAACCTGTGCCCTCCAGCCTCCCTCCAACCCTCCTATAGTTGTGTGTCAGACATATTTTCAATTATTCTTCAATATTCCTCTTAATGCCCTATCGCTCTGAGAACTTCAACGCTGCATAAGTGTGTGTGTGTGTGTGTGTAGGTGCGTTGGCTTAAAGAGATTGAATTGTATCTTGAAAACTACGTTGGTATTATTTAAACATTCTGTTTTGGATTGCACATGCATAATATACTGTCTGTAATCTCCTGACGGAGAAAGACACACAATCCTTGCATTCAATGGATCAAATATTTAGTTCACGTGAGTTTTATAGTGTAAGCACCTACACATTCGCAACATTCAGTATTATATGATTTTCAGGATGTAATTTAATATCATACGAAATGGATGACGTTGTGCACAATTATCAGGGACCCGTTTTGGGTCGTGAGCACTACTGTCAAAACTACTGGCTGAAATTATACAAAACCTCTGTAGAATTTTTGAGAGAAGGATAGACAGTTTCTTACTTTGACACTTACCTTTCTCTGAAACCCTGGGCCCACTGAGGGGCCCTCTGAGGGGTGTGTGCCTGTGCGTGACACTGTGCCCACCTCTGAGTCACTGACGGCCTTCAGGGTAGTCAAAGGCGATTAATGACCGCAGCTGATGATGAGGTGACGAAAAACGGGAATATGATGGATGAACGTGTGTATGTGCGTCTGTGTGTCTGTGTTCGTGTGTGTGACTGATTCATGGTCGATCCAGCTAGCTAGTGTGTTAATTTCAAAGCCTTCTCTCTCGCCCTCAGGTGTACCACACAACGTGCCATAAACACACACAACAATCTGTGTTCAATATCCTTTGAAGTGCCAACTTTACATTAAGTCACCCTTTTCATATTGAATCATTCAATAACTGCTTTGATAACCAATATGTACTCACTATAGTTGCATGCCGTTGCACAAATAAATCAAAGTTCCCTGTAATCAGACCTGGGTTCAAATGCTATTTGATATCATATCAAATACTTGTTCTGTGCTTCCACGAGCTTAATAAACCAATAGAATATTCCTACAACTGCAACCCCCGTCCATCTCGCAATCCAGGTAAGCTAGTTGTTGAAAGATGTCTAATAGTATTTTAACCCAGGTCTGCTTGTAACTGATATGGTATATGTGCATTGATCAAGGTGCCATGAAGAATGCCTTCTCAGCTCGATTTCATCAGTCCACTGACCCCTGGCCGGCATAGTTATCTGAAGGGAGTGGAGGCTAGGCCTAGGATTACAGTTGGTGTGTATGTGGTTACCTGCTAGCTTGTGTGTATGTGTATGTGTATGTGTATGTGTATGTGTATGTGTATGTGTGTGTGTGTGTGTGTGTGTGTGTGTGTGTGAGCGAGCGTGTGTGTATGTGCGTGCTATGAGGTGGGGATAGAGCAGACAGGGAGTAATGCTGGAGACAGCTAGCTGTGCATGTTTATTACATGGTAGTTCCTCTGAAAACTCATGTCGTGTCTTTGGCTATGCCGGATGAAGTGATATGACATGCTATTCTATAAAATAATTTCTCTGTAATTAATATGACCTGATTAAGCTAATCAGGTAAATGTAATTAACTAGAAAGTTGGGGCACCACGAAATAATGTTTATAGAGCTGTTATCTTCCGAATAAACTCTTAAAGACCTAGTAATCTTTTACATCGATAGCAGTCAATATTTAATCGTCACTTTATTCAGTCTCATCTGAAAGTTGTATATCCTTGGTTATCTTCAAGAACCCTGGCTAACAAGTTGAATCAGCAATGCAAAATTTGGTTTAATATTTTATTTACTAAATACCTAAATAATCACACAGAATTACATCTACACAGAATGTATCATACATTGATTACAAATGATGTCATAAAGAAAACGTCCCTGGTGGACGGAGCCGACACGACAGCAGGGGAGAGGAAAGGGGTTTGGGTTTGAATGAAAGAGTGGGAAGACTGAGAACAAAAATGTTTTGTGTCCCTATCTTATGCATTCTAAATAACCGCCCATTTGAAAAAGGAGAATGCAATAAATATTTACTCTGAGCTGCGCTAAGATAGATTGTTCGTAGATGGGAGTCCGGGTGGTCCAGCATGGATCTCTTGGCCTCTGAAGACTGTCTAGTGGTGCACTGGAGTGTGGTAGAATGGATAGTCTGTTTCCTCTTCTCCTAGCCCACGTTTAGCGGGCGGAGGGGGTAGCACTTCTTTAGTTAATAAGAGTTCAAAGTTCATACCAAGTTGCCATACTTTAAGCTCATGCTATAATAAGCAGTGCAGAATAGTATATATATATACAGTATATATATACAGTGCCTTGCGAAAGTATTCGGCCCCCTTGAACTTTGCGAACTTTTGCCACATTTCAAGCTTCAAACATAAAGATATAAAACTGTATTTTTTTGTGAAGAATCAACAACAAGTGGGACACAATCATGAAGTGGAACGACATTTATTGGATATTTCAAACTTTTTTAACAAATCAAAAACTGAAAAATTGGGCGTGCAAAATTATTCAGCCCCCTTAAGTTAATACTTTGTAGCGCCACCTTTTGCTGCGATTAGTGTTCAAGGGAGCCGAATACTTTCGCAAGGCACTGTATATGCCTATTCTGGCTTCAGGACCTGAGCAACAGGCAGTTTACTTTGGGCACGTCTGTTTTTAACATAAAACATCAATAATGTTCCAACCGGAGAATTCCATTGTCTGTAGAAAAGCACTGGAACGAGAGATAACTCTGTCGGGAGCACGCATCATGAGACCGAGGCTCTCTGCCAGACCACTGACTCAAAGAGGTCTTATGAGCCCCTCCTTTATAGTGGAATCCTAATTCAAGTTTTTAAAGGCGCTTGACATCTAAGTGGAAGCCGTAGGAAGTGCAACTTTGTCCATATCTCAATGTGTAGGCCAAGCTTTGAAAAACTACAATCCTCAGATGTCCCACTTCCTGGTTGGTTTTTTCTCAGGTTTTTGCCTGCCATATGAGTTATATTCACAGACATCATTCTAACAGTTTTAGAAACTTCAGATTGTTTTCTATCCAATACTAATAATAATATGCATATATTAGCATCTGGGACAGAGTAGGAGGCAGTTCACTCTGGGCATGCTATTCATCCAAAAGTGAAAATGCTGCCCCCTATCCCAAAAGGTTTAATACGTTTGAGCCAATCGATACATCAACATCAACTGCTCAGAGGAGTCTACGTGAATCAGGCCTTCATGGTCGAATTGCTGCAAAGAAACCACTACTAAAGGACACCAACAGGAAGAAGAGACTTGCTTGGGCATAGAAACACGAGCAATGGACATTAGACCGGTGGAAATCTGTCCTTTGGTCTGATGATTCCAAATGTGTCTTTGTGAGATGCAGAGTAGGTAAACGGATGATCTCTGCATGTGTGGTTCCCACCATGAAGCATGGAGGAGGAGGTGTGATGGTGTGGGTGTGATTTGCTGGTGACACTGTCTGTGATTTATTTAGAATTCAAGGGATCCTTAACAAGCATGGCTACCACAGCATTCTGCAGCGATAGCCATCCCATCTGGTTTGTGCTTAGTGGGACTATCATTTGTTTTTCAACAGGAAAATTACCCCACACCTCCAGGCTGTATAAGGGCTATTTGAGCCCATACACAGGGCTCAAATAGAGTGATGGAGTGCTGCATCAGATGACCTGGCCTCCACAATCACCTGACCTCAACCGC
This sequence comes from Oncorhynchus kisutch, assembly GCF_002021735.2. Classification (NCBI taxonomy): domain Eukaryota; kingdom Metazoa; phylum Chordata; class Actinopteri; order Salmoniformes; family Salmonidae; genus Oncorhynchus; species Oncorhynchus kisutch. The sequence continues at coordinate 24,485,595 of NC_034184.2, forward strand.
AGAGTGAAGGAAAAGCAGCCAACAAGTGCTCATCATATGTGCGAACTCCTTCAAGACTGTTGGAAAAGCATTCCAGGTGAAGCTGGTTGAGAGAATGCCAAGCATGTGCAAGCTGTCATCAAGGCAAAGGATGGCTACTTTGAAGAATCTCAAATATAAAATGTATTTTGATTAATACATGATTCAATATGTGTTATTTCATAGTTTTGATGTCTTCACTATTATTCTACAATGTAGAATATAGTAAAAATAAAGAAAAACCCTTGAATGAGTAGATGTGTCCAAACTTTAAACTGGTACTGTATGCAAAATATTTTAAACATACTGTAGCTGGGGTTTAATGTGGTCTAAACTCAGTGCTCTTGAATGTGAGACAAATTCCTGTTAAAGGCTAAATAAATGAACTGAATTGAAATGAGCCCCATCCCTCAACTTCATAGCAAACCAAGTGTTTATTGAAAAACATATCTACGTGTCTTTATCGTAAATTAACATGTTAGAAATGTTTTATAACTCTTTATTGAGAACCTTCTGTGTGGCCACTTTGATGTTGGTATAACATAAATGTATTTGACACCACTGGCCTAAGATGCCAGACTTACTGAAGACTTTCCTGTTTAGCTGAGTTTAGTTGTAATTTAAGGTGCTGACTGATCTCTCAGAGTATGTGGTGTTGTTGATGTGTAAATGTGTTTATATTTGTTCTGGTTGGAAGAGAAGTCTGTAAATGTATATTTATAGGTGTATAAATTGGACTGCCGCGATGGAGCTGGCTGTGAACTGATGGACTGTTTGGTGTTAGTTTGAGAGCTGGACGGACACACACACACACACAGACACACACACACACACACACACACACACACACACACACACACACACACACACACACACACACACACACACACACACACACACACACACACACACACACACACACACACACACACACACACACACACACACACACACACACACACACACACACACACTTATGCAGCATCTTCAATGCAATGAAAATCTGTCTGTCACACAACTATAGGAGGGTTGGAGGGAGGCTGGAGGGCACAGGTTTAGCATTGTGTGTGTGTGTCTGGTTTGTGTCACTACTCCTTTTGTTTAAAACGTATAGTCCATCTCATATGCCACCTCCGATGTTCTTTGGTTATGGATATCACATTATTTTGCACAGTGAATATTAGATGTCAGTGTTTGGTTGCACATTACACTGTCAAACCAAGTTAAATGCATAGTATTTGGTGAGTGTTTGCTTGTACAGTATATGCTGTACCTAGTGTGGCTGCGGACAGAGCAAGAAGCTATAGGAATTATGTATATACAGTATGTCTATCTTTTAAATGATAAACAATGTAAGACACATGACCACACACACATATGTATGCTCAAAGTGATAAGGCTATGAGAGGAGTATAGAAGAACAGCAGAAAATATGTACTTGCATTTCCATGGTGAAACAAAACCAACACTTGCTCATTAATAAAGTAGCTGAGCTCATTGTTTGTGGACACGATATGCTTATCTATCTCTGTAACAGTATCATTTTCAACCATCATATTCTATCATTGTGTATGCTGTTTCAACTGAGAAAGGATTAAGAATCTTCCATGACTAGCCTTCATTGTCAACACTGTCTGATAAAATACTGTAAGTACAGCAAATAGAGAGATGCAGAGCCATATTTATCTCTATCCACAGCTCTGGAGAGATACTATACAAACCTGTTTATTGTGATCTTTTTGCTTCTCATGTATGTGACATCAGGTTGGTGAGTGTGTCTTTCTGGTGACTCTAAGCAGGTGATTTACAGCTCATATGGGATGACCAGGTGAGACAGAGGAGGTGGACCTTTTTCAGCCTGTCGTAACCACAGAGGAATACGTATTGTATAACAACGAACCACAAGACTTTCCCACCAGTATGTGGCTGGACTGGCCAGTGGGGTGGAGAGGGAGTGGTATAGTAGTGCATAACAAGTAACATCGCTGGGGGATGAGTCTGTGTAGGTGGTTGGGGGGAATGATGTGATTTCCAGGAAAAGAGAGAAGCCTTACTGTCAGATCCCAGCATACTGACCTTCTTCTGTGGCTACCCTTAAAAACATACAAATAATAGTTGCATTTTTTCACAAGTCAGGCGCATGGTGTTCAGACACGTGAAGTTTAACATGATCATTTTTCACGTGTTTGTCCCTCAAAATTCCACACATTACACATTTATTTATTTTCACCACTTCCAGCTACATTTGGTCTCCCATTCAGGGATAGACCAGGACTGGCCCTGATGAGCTTCAGAGGGGTGAAGGGTGCTATGTTGCTGGAATGAATGTGACAAAACCTGCAACTGGAAAAAGGGCAGTGTTCGCTTTAAGGCAAGCAACACTGAACTGTGCATGTTCTTTTCTGATTCATCCTGGTTTGAACCATATTCATAATTCTATTCCGTATAATACAGTACAGTAATACAGTTCAAACAAAAAGATTAGCCTACTGGAGCTTGTTTAATTTATTGATCCAGAGAGCATACAACTAGCTACATCTATGGGCTTTTATGTTTTTCTGTGTTGCGTAATGTGCAATAGCCTACAGTATATAATATATGTGTTGCATAATGGCACAATCATTTAGGCTTTTTGGGGCTTAGGATCATTAAATATTGTTAATGTAGGGCTCATAAAATGTATTTAATATATGGCTCAAAGGCTCAGGTAGCGTCAGGTTTGAATGTTCATGCTGATCAAAACTCTAATCAAATCCAAACATATTTATATGCTTCATAATGCTTTTGAATGAGACTTCCAGTTTTAGCGGGAAGTCTCATTCTGGGGTCACCCAGAAGAAAAGTGATTTATTCTCGGGATGGAACATTTGTGAAATACAGGGAAAATATTCAACCCTAACATTGACCCTCAGGGGTGGGTGCTTAGTCCCCTCCTTAGTCCCACTTGACAGTGGTAGGCCTGATCACAGATGATGATGAAACAGCCTATAGGGAGGAGGTCAGAAACCTCTCCCTCAGTGTCAGCAAGACAAAGCAGCTGATCTTGGACTACAGGAAACGGAGGGCAGAGAACTCCTCCATTCACATCGACAGGGCTGGCTGTAGATCCTTGTTATCCACATCACTAAGGATCTATCATGGTCCAAATACATCAAAACAGTCGTGAAGAGTGCACAACAACGCCTCTTCCCCCTCAGGAGGCTGAAAGATTTGGCATGGCCTCTCAGATCCTCAAAACGTTTTACAGCTGCACCATTGAGAGCATCTTCACTGGCTGCATCACCACTTGGTATTGCAACAACTTGGCATCCGACCGTAAGGCCCTACAGAGGGTAATACGTATGGCTAGTACATCACTGGGGCTAAGATCCCTGCCATCCAGGACCTCTGTATCTGGCGGTGTCAGAGGAAGGCCCTAAAAATTGTTGAAGACTCCAGGCACCCAAATCATAGAATATTCTCTCTGCTACCGCACAGCAAGCGGTACCGATACACCAAGTCTGGAACTGACTGGACCATGAACAGCTTCTTCCCCTCCAAGCCATAAGACTGCTAAATAGTTAGTCCGGGTAGTTATATGGTTAACTATTAAACTATCGTTTTGCTCTTTTTTGACTCGTCACCTACGCTGCTACTACTCTTTACAGTCTGCCACTTTATTCCTAGTTAGTACCTTCAGAAAGTATTCATAAAACATTTGTTAAATAGTTGTTTTTTCTCACCCCCCTGAAAACAAGGGTTTATTAACTTGTGCAAATTTATTGATAATTAAATACAGAAATATCGAACTCCAGTGTAGATTTGGTGTTTTAGGTGATTGTCCTGCTGAAATATGAAGAATGTTACTCACTGATAGTGTTGGATTTGCACCAAACATTTGTATTCAGAAAAAAAGTCTTTTTTTTGTTGCAGTATTACATTTTATCACACATATACACACAATACCCCATAGTGACAATGTGAAAACATTTTTTTACAAAGTTTTTTAAAGGTATTATTCACCTTTGGTGGCTGTTACAGGTGTGTGTTTTTTGGGGTAAGTCTCTAAGAGCTTTGCACTCCTGGATTGTACAAAATTCTTCCTCTGTCAAGTTGATTGTTGATCATTGCTAAACAGACATTTTCAAGTCTTGCCATAGATTTCAAAGACGATTTAAGTCAAACTGTAACTAGGCTACTCAGGAACACTCAATGTCATCTTGATCAGCAACTCCAGTGTAGATTTGGACAGGTTTTTTTTATCCCACAAGAAAACTCCCTAGTCCTTGTCATTCACAAGCATAACTATAACACGATGCAGCCACCACCATGCTTCAAAATATGAATATTGGTAATCAGTGATGTGTAGTGTTTCATTTAGCTTTGTATTCAGTACAAAAAGTTTATTTCTTTGTCACATTTTTTTTCCAGTATTACTTAAGTGCCTTGTTGCAAACAGGATGCATGTTTTGGAATATGTTTATTCTGTACAGGCTTCCTTCTTTTCACTATGTCATTTAGTTTAGTATTGTGGAGTAACTACAATGTTGTTGATACATCCTCAGTTGTAATGCGGTGTGTGCTGGTGGCAGGGAAGTCAGGCGCAGGAGAATGAACTTGGTAAAAATGGAGCTGTTTAATAAACATTCAAAGAATGTCTGTAAACCAAAGTTTATATAACATGGAATGAACGGAGTAAGCCGGGGCTCCCTCGATATCCAGAGGGGGGGGGGGACGGACCTCCCGCACCTCAGACTCCAGGAGTGGGCCAGCCACCACCAGCCTGAGGAGAGACACATGGAACGAGGGGTTAAGGCGGTAATCGGAGGGAAGCTGTAACCTATAACATACCTTGTTCAGTCTCCTCAGTACTTTAAATGGCCCCACAAACCGCCTGACCCAGCTTCCGGCAGGGCAGGCGAAGGGGCAGGTTTCAGGTCGAAAGCCAGACCCGATCCTCTGGTGCGAACACCGGGGCCTCACTGTGGTGACGGTCTGTGCCCACTTTCTGCGCCGGAACCAGTCGTCCACTGCAGGAGCCTTCGTCTGACTCTGATGCCAAGGAGCCAGAACCGGCTGATACTCCAATACACACTGGAAGGGGGTGAGGTTTGTGGAGGAGTGGGCCATCTCTGCCCAGGGCACGAACGCTGCCCACTCCCCCGGACGGTCCTGGCAATAGGACCTCAGAAACCTACCTACATCCTGGTTTATTCTCTCCACCTGCCCGTTACTCTCAGGGTTAAAACCTGAGGTAAGGCTAACCGATACCCCCATGAATGCCTTCCAGACCCTTGAAGTGAACTGGGGACCTCGATCAGACACTATCTCCTCAGGCACCCCGTAGTGCCGGAAGACGTGAGTAAACAAGGCCTCTGCAGTCTGTAGGGCCGTAGGGAGACCGGGCAGAGGGAGGAGACGGCAGGACTTAGAGAAACGATCCACAGTGACCAGGATAGTGGTGTTTCCCTGTGAAGGAGGAAGATCAGTCAGGGCTTTGTACGCAATGCCTGCTCAATGTCTGCGTCCAGCTCCCACACTACCGAGGCTACCAGGCAAGAGGCCGGGAGTATGGGAGTTGGATCCATGGGCCGCTCCTCTGTGTCACACAGCCGGGACAATGCTTCTGCTTTAACATTTTGAGAGCCTGTTCTGTCTGAAAGGGTAAATACAAAACAGGTGAAAAATATGGCCCGCCTTGCCTGGCGAGGGTTCAGTCTCCTCGCCGCCCGGATGTACTCCAGATTACGAGGTCAGTCCAGATGAGAAAAGGGTGTTTAGCCCCCTCAAGCCAATGTCTCCACGCCTTCAAGGCCTTGACGACAACCAACAGCTCCCGGTCCCCCACATAGTTTCGCTACGCCGGGCTGAGCTTCTTCGAGAAGAAGATACAGGGGCGGAGCTTCGGTGGTGTACCCGAGTGCTGAGAGAGAACCGCTCCTATCCCAGCCTAGGACCGGTCCACCTCCACTATGAATGCCAAAGAGGAATCCGGATGGGCCAGCACGGGAGCCGAGGTAAATAGAGCTCTCAGGTGACTAAAAGCCCTGTCCGCCTCAGCTGACCACTGCAAGTGCACCAAGCCCCCCTTCAGCAGTGAGGTAATGGGAGCTGCCACCTGACCAAAACCCTGGATAAACCTCCGGTAGTAATTGGCAAACCCTAAGAACCACTGCACCTTCTTACCGTGGTGGGAGTCGGCCAATCACGCACGGCTGCAATGCGGTCACTCTCCATCTCCACCCCTGAAGTGGAAATGCGATACCCTAGGAAGGAGACGGACTGTTGGAAGAACAGGCATTTCTCAGCCTTGACGTACAGGTCATGCTCCAACAGGTGACCAAGCACTCTGCGCACCAGGGACACATGCTCAGTGCATGTAGTGGAGTATATCAAGATGTCATCAATATACACCACTACACCCTGCCCATGCAGGTCCCTGAAAATCTTGTCTACCAAGGCTTGGAAGACAGATGGCGCATTCATCAACCCGTACAGCATGACGAGATACTCACAGTGCCCAGAGGTGGTACTGAGAGCCGTCTTCCACTCGTCTCCCTCTCGGATATGCACCAGGTTGTAAGCGCTCCTGAGATCTAGTTTGGTGAAGAAGCGCACCCCTTGCATTGACTATATCGCTGTAGCTATAAGCTGTAGCGGGTTACTATACCTCACAGTGATCTGATTCAGACCCCGATAGTCAATACACGGGCGCAGACCCCCATCTTTCTTATTCACAAAAAAGAAACTTGGAGGCGGGTGAAGTAGAGGACCGAATGTACCCCTGACGCAGGGATTCGGAGACATATGTTTCCATAGCCTCCGTATCTGCCTGTGAGAGGGGATACACATGACTCCTGGGAAGTGCAGCAGGTCTACCAGGAGGTCTATCACACAATCACCCCGTCGATGAGGTGGTAATTGAATTGCCTTCTTTTTGGAGAAGGCAAGAGCCAAATCAGCATATTCCGGGGGAATGCGCACAGTGGAGACCTGGTCTGGACTCCACACCATTGTAGCACCTAAGGAAACCCCTAAACACCTACCTGAGCACTCTCGCAACCACCCCGTGAGAGCCCTCTGTGGCCAAGAAAGAGTGGGGTTATGACAGGCTAACCAGGGTAGGCCTAGCACCACGGGAAATGCAGGAGAGTCAATGAGAAAGAGACTAATTCTCTTCGTATGACCCCTCTGCCCTACCATACCCAAAGGCGCGGTGACCTCCCTAATCACCCCTGACCCTAATGGTCGACTATCAAAGGCGTGAACGGGGGAGGGCACATCCACGGGAAAAATGGGGGTCCCTAAACTATGAGCATATGTGCAACAGAGGGCTCGGGTGAGAATGGTGCCGGCTCACCTGGCGTGACGCCAGAGCGCCCTGCCTGTTGCCTCGATTCCCAGTGGAACCAACCCGGCACCGACCGGCAGTGTGACCTCTGAGGCCACAGATGGTGCACGAGCGGGAACCCCCTCCGGTCTCCCTGCGCACCGCCCCTCCCAGCTCCATAGGTATCGGAGAGGGGGTGCGAGAGGATGGAACTACCAGACTCCAATCTGGAAGTCCGCGAGTAGCCAGCAGGTTGTCCAGCCGGATGGACAGATCCACCAGCTGGTCGAACGCTCCCGACGGACGTCTTCTCGCAGACTGCAAAGATAATTGTCGATCAGGGCACTGTCGTTCCATCCTGCGCCGGCAGCAGCTGGTCGAAAGTGCATCTCCCTCTCTCCACACGGCGTTGGACCATTCCAGGGCTCTCCCGGAGAGGCACGAGACGAGGGCGTACACCCTCTCACGGTCCAATGGAGCCGGGTGGACGGTTGCCAGATAAAGGTTCAACTGCAACAAAAAACCCTGGTGGTTCGCAGCCCTCCCGTCGTACTGCTGAGGTAAGGAGAGACGGATTCCACTTGGTTCAGGCGGGAAAGGGGCGCTCAAGAGAGAACCCGGTTAGGCTGGTGGAGATGCTGGAAAAACTCCCTGTCTCTCCCAGCGGTCCATAGTTTGGACAACGCGATCCATGGCAGTGCTAATTTGGTAAAGCATTGCTGCATGCTCCTGGATGCGCTTCTCCATCTCATCAGTTTTCTCATATCACGACCATTAAACTCTGTAACGGTTTTAAAATCACCATTGGCCTCATGGTGAAATCCCTGAGCAGTTTCTTTTCTCTCCGGTAACTGGGTTAGGAAGGACTCCTGTATCTTTGCAGTGACAGGGTGTATTGATACACCATCCAAAGCCGAATTGCAAACTTCACCATGCTCGAAAGGATATTCAGACTCTGCTTTATTTTTTTACACATCTACCAATCAGTGCCATTCTCTGCAAGCATTAAAAAACCTCCCTGGTCTTTGTGGTTGAATCTGTGCTTAACATTCACATCTCGGTTGAAGGACTTGACAGATAATTGTATGTGTAGGGTACATAGAAATAATAATTATTGAATATGGAATGAGTTCATGCAACTTATTATGTGATATGTTAAGCACATTTTTAGTCCAGAACTTATTTAGTCTTGTCATAACAAAAAGGTTAAATACTTATTGAATTCAAAATTCCACTTTGACATTATGGTTTCCTATTTCCGGCACCGACAGAGATGGCCGCCTCGCTTCGCATTCCTAGGAAACTATGCAGCTTTTTGTTTTTTTACAAGTTATTTCTTACATTGGTACCCCAGGTAATCTTAGGTTTCATTACATACAGTCGGGAAGAACTACTGAATATAAGAGGAACGTCAACTCACCATCAATACGACCAGGAATATGACTTTCCCGAAGCGGATCCTGTGTTCTGCCTTCCACCCAGGACAACGGAATGGATCCCAGCCGGGCGACCCAAAACAAAGACGTCGTAAAAAGAGGGAAGCATAGCGGTGTTCTGGTCAGGCTGCGGAGACGGGCACATCGCGCACCACTCCCTAGCATACTACTCGCCAATGTCCAGTCTCTTGACAACAAGGTTGATGAAATCCGAGCAAGGGTAGCATTCCAGAGGGACATCAGAGACTGTAACGTTATTTGCTTCACGGAAACACGGCTCACTCGAGAGACGCTAACAGAATCGGTGCAGCCAGCTGGTTTCTTCACACATCACGCCAACAGAAACAAACATCTTTCTGGTAAGAAGAGGGGAGGGGGCGTATGCCTTATGATTAACGAGACGTGGTGTGCTCACAACAACATATAGGAACTCAAGTCCTTCTGTTCACCTGACTTAGAATTCCTCACAATCAAATGTTGTCCGCATTATCTACCAAGGGAATTCTCTTCGATTATAATCACAGCCGTATATATTCCCCCCCCCCCAAGCAGACACATCGATGGCCCTGAACAAGCTTTATTTGACTCTTTGCAAACTGGAAACCGCATATCCTGAGGCTGCATTCATTGTAGCTGGGGATTTTAACAAGGCTAATCTGAAAACAAGACTCCCTAAATTGTATCAGCATATCGATTGCGCAATCAGGGCTGGTAAAACCTTGGATCATTGCTATTCTAACTTCTGCAATGCATATAAGGCCCTCCCCCGCCATCCTTTCGGAAAAGCTGACCACGACTCCATTTTGTTGCTCCCTGCCTACAGACAGAAACTAAAACAAGAAGCTCCCGCGCTCAGGTCTGTTCAACGCTGGTCCGACCAATCTGATTCCACACTTCAAGACTGATTCGATCACGCCGACTGGGATATGTTCCCATTGCGTCCAACAACAACATTGACGAATACGCTGATTCGGTGAGCGAGTTCATTAGAAAGTGCATTGATGATGTCGTTCCATAGCAACGATTAAAACATTCCCAAACCAGAAACCGTGGATGGCAGCATTCGCGTTAAACTGAAAACGCGAACCACTGCTTTTAACCAGGGAAAGGTGACCGGAAACATGACCGAATACAAACAGTGTAGCTATTCCCTCCGCAAGGCAATCAAACAAGCGGCAATTCAATGGCTCAGACACAAGTGGTATGTGGCAGGGTCTACAGTCAATCACGGATTACAAAAAGAAAACCAGCCCCGTCACGGACCAGGATGTCTTGCTCCCAGGCAGACTAAATAACTTTTTTGCCCGATTTGAGTGCAATACAGTGCCACTGACACGGCCCGCAACCAAAAAGACTCTCCTTCACTGCAGCCGACTGAGGAAAACATTTAAACGTGGCTGGTGTGTTTACGGACATATTCAATCAATCCTTATCCCAGTCTGCTGTTCCCACATGCTTCAAGAGGGCCACCATTGTCCCTGTTCCCAAGAAAGCTACGGTAACTGAGCTAAACAACTACCGCCCCGTAGCACTCACTTCCGTCATCATGAAGTGCTTTCAGAGATTAGTCAAGGACCATATCACCTCCACCCTACCTGACACTCTAGACCCATTCCAATTTACTTACCGCCCAAATAGGTCCACGGACGATGCAATCTCAACCACACTGCACACTGCCCTAACCCATCTGGACAAGAGGAATACCTATGTGAGAATGCTGTTCATCAACTACAGCCCAGCATTTAACACCATAGTACCCTCCAAACACGTCATCAAGCTCGAGACCCTGGGTCTCGACTCTGCCCTGTGCAACTGGGTACTGGACTTCCTGACGGGCCGCCCCCAGGTGGTGAGTGTAGGTAACAACATCTCCACCCTGCTGAGCCCTCTCCTGTACTCCCTGTTCACCCATGACTGCGTGGCCATGCACGCCTCCAACTCAATCATCAAGTTTGCTGACGACACAGTGGTAGGCTTGATTACCAACAACGACGAGACGGCCTACTGGGAGGAGGTGAGGGCCCTCGGAGTGTGGTGTCAGGAAAAGAACCTCACACTCAACGTCAACAAAACAAAGGAGATGATTGTGGACTTCAGGAAACAGCAGAGGGAGCACCCCCCTATCCACATCGATGGGACAGTAGTGGAGAGGGTAGTAAGTTTTAAGTTCCTCGACGTACACATCACGGACAAACTGAATTGGTCCACCCACACAGACAGCGTGGTGAAGAAGGCGCAGCAGCCCCTCTTCAACCTCAGGAGGCTGAAGAAATTCGGCTTGTCACCGAAAGCACTCACAAACTTCTACAGATGCACAATCGAGAGCATCCTGTCGGGCTGTATCACCGCCTGGTACGGCAACCCACAACCGTAAGGCTCTCCAGAGGGTAGTGAGGTCTGCACAACGCATCACCGGGGGCAAACTACCTGCCCTCCAGGACACCTACACCACCCGATGTCACAGGAAGGCCATAAAGATCATCAAGGACAACAACCACCCGAGCCACTGCCTGTTCACCCCGCTATCATCCAGAAGGCGAGGTCAATACAGGTGCATCAAAGCAGGGACCGAGAGACTGAAAAACAACTTCTATCTCAAGGCCATCAGACTGTTAAACAGCCACCACTAACATTGAGTGGCTGCTGCCAACACACTGACTCAACTCCAGCCACTTTAAAAATAGGAATTGATGGAAATGTATGTCAAATATATCACTAGCCACTTTAAATCAATTACATCTAAAAATCAGGTGACAAATAGTTTTTCTCCTCACACATGAAAAGGTGGTGATAACATGTGAACTCTAAATGTAATACATGTGAAAATATGTTTTCACATGAAATTTAAGCTGAACATGTGAAAACAGTTATTTCACATGTGAAAATGCGAAGATGGAGTTATGGAGTGATGAGGAGAGAGAGGGATGAAGGTGGACCATGTTCGGAGAACAGACTCATAGGATCCGTTGCTTCCCTTGTAAGGTCTGGCACAGTGAGAACACTTTCTCATGGCTGCCAGTGCTAAGGTTATCATAGACAGTTTGCTTTTGTCTGCGGATGCGTGCATGTGTGCGCGCGTGCGTCTGCCAGCAAATGGATGGTCCCACTTTATGTGCAGGTGTTGACAGGCAGAGACAAAGCATGAAGACCCTGTTTAAGGAGGGAAAAAAGGACACACACACACACACAAACAGATAACACACACAGGAGATACAGTATCTTCGTCAAATAGCTAAAGGTCAAGGGCTTTGTCGTCACCTGGAGGGGTCCACAGAATGGGGATTCCCACTCCTGGATAGTCTGAACAAGCCTACTGATCTCCCAGTATTTGTAGATAACTCCTGCAGCTTCAGTCAGTGCGACATACAGGAGTAGGCCGAAGTAGCCCCTAGAGCTAGCTGCTATCTGACCTTCCCTAACTCAAACTTGCTCGGTACTGTAGGCAGTGAATCTAGTCAGGGATGTTTGTTTCTCTTTTCTCTGTCATGCAACCTCTCCATCCAAGACAGTACTCTGCTGCTTTACTCTCTCCTACTACACTAGTTCTCCCAATGCCTCTGATCACACACACACACACACACACACACACACACACACACACACACACAGTCTCTCTGTGTAATTAGACGTTTATCTAACGTCAAATTTCGAAGTTGCTCCAACTGTCAAATTTCTACGTGTTTTTGACACAATGGGTTGACTCCTCCTGCTCAGTCTACAAGCTCTCACAGTCTCACGTCAGATTTAGACATTCATCCATGCTTCTCAAATGTCAAATTTCGAAGTTGTTTCGAATGTCAAATATTGAAGTGTTCAAGTTTAAGTATTAACTCTGAATTTTTAAGGTTAGGGTTAAGTCTCAGCATCAACCATCCCTGTCCACAATGTCCGAGCAAAACCAAAAGGTAACAGCGCTCACTGTTGCCCTAGTGGCTGGTTTCCACATCATCCCTGATGTCCTCAGACATGGATGGACGTCGAATACTGACTTGCATCACGGGATGACCTGTCTGGGGCAGTATCGTTCTGTCTCTCCAAATGTCAAATTTTGAAGTTGCTCTAAATGCCAAATTTAGTTGGATAAGAGTTTATGTTTTGGATAGGGTTAAAACATTAAGTTCAGGCACTCATACCAAATGGTTAAGGTAAGGTTTAAGGTTTGGAATAGGGTTAAAAAGAAGAAGAACAATAACACGAGTATCCACCGCTGGGATTGAACTCAACCTTCTGAACCATAGGTCATGGGATCTGCCACAGTGGCCAGTTTTGAAGACGTTTCTTGACGTCAGGACATGAATAGACTTCCAATTCTGATGTCATTCTGGAGCGACCTGCCTGCACACACACACACACACACACACACACACACACACACACACACACACACACACACACACACACACACACACACACACACACACAGACACACACACACACACACACACACACACACACACACACACACACACACACACACACACACACACACAGACACACACACACACAGACACAGACACACACACAGACACACACACTGCCTCTGGTTTCCAGACCCCGTGCTGTATGTAATGAGGTCTATAATGGGAGGTTGTTAGCGAGGTGAGGTTGTTGTGTTTAGAATTGTGCTCTCTTGGTAATTAGGGAGATTGGACCTGACTGAACCGTTCATCATTGATACACACACTGGTTGAGCCCTGCAGGCAGCACAACTGAAGTGCACACACACACACACACATACACGCAAAGACACGGACTCATGCACACACACACACACACACTCGTGGGCCCACACACACATGCTCACAGTCATACTTATGCCTACACTTTTTGCACACACACAAACGTTTTTCCCATTTACACACACAGATGCTTATTCATGGTCATGCACGCACACACACAAGCACGTGAACGCACAAACACACCGCATTCCTGCAGTGATTCATAATGGTTGAGCCTGAGCAGTGCAGTGTTTTCCACTAGTCCTGGCTGTCGGGCTATACAGCCGATTACAGACTCATTTTCAGCAGGGCACTTTTCCATGTAAATGAACTAGGCTGCTTTTCAATTCGCTAGTCAGAAAAAAATGTCTGACGAGCCCTCTCCCACTAAAATTAACGATATGCACTGTTTAGCGATCTATTGATAGGACAGGCGCCTGTCAGTCACAAAGTGAATCATGACAGGGAAACTGCTGGTTTAACAGTCTGCTGTCTGTCCTGCCTCTCGGTTCCTGGGGGTGTGTGTTGTGTGCCCTGTGGTTGTAGTCAAATGTCTTTACACGGAGGGAGAGAGCATGAATTTGCATGAAATCCACTTTGCCTATTGTTTTCTGGCACATTAAGTCATTTTATTTTCCGTGCAGGGTCTGACAATCACAAGGGGGCAGTAAAAAGGTGTTGTCAGGGCCAGTGGATCTCGCCAGTCACTGGGCCAAAAGGGCATTTGCATTCCAGTTCAACATTAACCTGTTCTGTCACAGTTTCCCTTTGAAAACCATTGAAGACTACACTCTTATATACTATTTGTATTTGAGCAATATGATTGGCCATTTATTCAAGCACCATCACGCTCATGCGAGTCACAAGTTTGTGCTGTGCCCTGGACACCATATGTGAATTGATTGCCCCCCATCTATCGTCAGAGTTCGTACAGCTGGGTGACCTAAATTGGGATATCCAATTTACCCCAGCCATCCGACAATCTAAACTAGATGCACTCAATCTCACGCAAATGATCAAAGAACCTACCAGGTACAACCCCAAATCCGTAAACATGGGCACCCTCATAGATATCATCCTGACCAACTTGCCCTCTAAATACACCTCTGCTGTTTTCAACCAGGATCTCAGAGATCTTGTCTGTGTCCGTTATGGGTCCGCGGTCAAATGACCACCCCTGATCACTGTCAAACGCTCCCTGCGAGCAGGCCTTTCTAATCAACCTGGCCCGGGTATCCTGGAAGGATATTGACCTCATCCTCATCGGTAGGGGTGTCCTTGTCTCATCGCGCACCAGCGACTCCTGTGGCGGGCTGGGCGCAGTGTGCGCTAACCAAGGTGGCCAGGTGCATGGTGTTTCCTCCGGCGCATTGGTGCGGCTGGCAACCGGGTTGGATGCGCGCTGTGTTAAGAAGCAGTGCGGCTTGGTTGGGTTGTGTATCGGAGGACGCATGACTTTCAACTTTCGTCTCTCCCGAGCACGTACGGGAGTTGTAGCGATGAGACAAGATAGTAGCTACTACAACAATTGAATACCACAAAATTGGGGAGAAAAAGAGGTAAAATTAAAAATTAAAATCTTAATCTTAAAGAAGCATGCCCCTTTCTACAAGCACTTTTTTATTTTTTTATTTTTTCTCCCCAATTTTGTGGTATCCAATTGTTGTAGTAGCTACTATCTTGTCTCATCGCTACAACTCCCGTCCTGTAGAACTAAGAACAGATATAGCCCTTGGTTCACTCCTGACTTGACTGCCCTTGACCAGCACATATCACCGTGATATAGTCCCCGCGAAATACAACTTTTCAGGGAAGTCAGGAACCAATATACACAGTCAGTTAGGAAAGCAAAGGCTAGCTTTTTCAAACAGAAATTTGCATCCTGCAGCACTAATTCCAAACTGTAAAGCATGGAGAATGAGTACCTCCTCTCAGCTGCCCACTGCACTGCTCACCACTGATAAATCCACTATAATCGAGAATTTCAATAAGCATTTCTCTACGGCTGGCCATGCTTTCCACCTGGCTACCCCAACCCCAGCCAACAACTCTGTACCCCCCGCAGCAAATGGCCCAAGCCCCCCCGCTTCTCCTTCACCCAAATCCAGACAGCTGATGTCCTGAAAGAGCTGCAAAATCTGGATCCCTACAAATCAGCTGGGCTAGACAATCTGGACCCTCTCTTCCTAAAATTATCCACCACCATTTTTGCAACCTCTATTACTAATCTGTTCAACCCCTCTTTTGTATCGTCTGAGATTCCTAAAGATTGGAAAGCGGCCGTAGTCATCCCCCTCTTCAAAGAGGGAGACACTAGACCAAAACTGTTAAAGACATATATCCATCCTGCCCTGCCTTTCTAAAGTCTTCGAAAGCCAAGTGAACAAACAGATTACCGATCATTTCAAATTCCACCGTACCTTCTCCGTTATGCAATCTGGTTTCCGATTTGGTCAAGGGTGCACCTCAGCCATGCTCAAGGTCCTAAATGATATCATAACCGCCATCGATAAAACACAGTACTGTGCAGCTGTCTTCTTCAACCTGGCCAAGGCTTTCGACTCTGTCAATCACCATATTATTATCGGCAGACTCAACAGCCTTGGTTTCTCTAATGACTGCCTCGCCTGGTTCACGAACTACTTCTCAGATAGAGTTCAGTGTGTCAAATCGGAGGGCCTGTTGTCCGGACCTCTGGCAGTCTCTATGGGGGTGCCACAGGGTTCAATTCTTGGGCCGATTCATCTCTCTGTATATATCAATGACGTCACTCTTGCTGCGGGTGATTCTTTGATCCACCTCTACGCCCTTCTTTGGACATTGCGGCGGCAGGGTAGCCTAGTGGTTAGAGCATTGGACTAGTAACCGAAAGGTTGCAAGTTCAAATCCCCGAGCTGACAAGGTACAAAATCTGTCGTTCTGCCCCTGAACAGGCAGTTAACCCACTGTTCCTAGGCCGTCATTGAAAATAAGAATTTGTTCTTAACTGACTTGCCTAGTAAAATAAAGGTCAAATAAAAAAATTCAAAAACCTCCAAACGAGCTTCAACGCCATACATCACTCCTTCCGTGGCCTCCAACTGCTCTGGAATGCTAGAAAAAGGAAATGCATGCTCTTCAACTGATCGCTGACTGCCCGCCCGACAAGCATCACTACTCTGGACAGTTCTGACGTAGAATATGTGGACTATAAATACCTAGGCTGGCTAGACTGTAAACTCTCCTTCCAGACTCACATTAAGCATCTCCAATCCAAAGTTAAATCTACAATCGGCTTCCTATTTCGCAACAAAACCTCCTTCACTCATGCTGCCAAACTTACCCTCGTAAAACCGACTATCCTGCCGATCCTTGACTTTGGTGATGTCATTTACAAATTAGCCTCCAACACTCTATTCAGCAAACTGGATGCAGTCTATCACAGTGCCATCCGTTTTGTCACCAAAGCCCCATACACTACTCACCACTGCAACCTGTATGATCTTATTGGCTGGTCCTCGCTACAAATTTCTCGCCAAACCCACTGGCTCCAGGTCATCTATAAGTCTTTGCTAGGTATAGATCTGCCTTATCTCAGCTCACTGGTCACCATAGCAATCCCCACCCGTAGCACACGCTCCAGCAGGTATATTTCACTGGGCATTCCCAAAGCCAACACCTTCTTGGGCCGCCTTTCCATCCAGTTCTCTGATGCAAATGACTGGAACGAATGGGAAAAATCACTGACGTTGGAGAATCACTAACTTTAAGCGTCATCTGTCAGAGCAGCTTACCGATCGCAGCAGCTGTACACAGCCCATCTGTAAATAGACCATCCAACCAACTACCTTCCTCATCCCCATATTTGTTTTTGTTTCTCTGCTCTTTTGCACACCAGTATTTCTACTTGCACATCCTCATCTGCACATATATCACTCCAGTGTAAATTGCTAAATTGTAATTACTTCGCCACTATTGGCCTATTTATTGCCTTACCTCCTTACTTAATTTGCACACACTGTATACAGATTTCTCTATTGTATTACTGACTGTAAGTTTGTTTATCCCAACTGTGTCGTTGTTTTTGTCGCACTGCTTTGCTTTATCTTGGCCAGATCGCAGTTGTAAATGAGAACTGGTTCTGGCCTACCTAGTTAAATAAAGGTGAAAAAATAAATGACTAAAAAAACAAGTCCTCGAGCACTCGTCTTGAGTTGATGGCTTCACAGAGCAAACGCGAGCTGTGCAGAGCATAAAGAAGCGCCCATCAATCTACTCGCTGACCTTATTTATTTTAGGGAAAGTGATTTACAAAAGTAAACCTTCAACAGTGAACATACCAGCAATATTCTGGCTACTGTTGATATTCTGCAAAAAGAAATCTACAAAAGACACCTACTATTTGTCTTGGCTAGCCTACTGTAGCCATGTCATATTGCTTTTGGAAACTCTATCTTAAAGGGGCAGCATCCTATTTTTAAATCTAAAAATGAAATACAGTACTTTAGAAACAAAAGTGAATAATAGCTTAATAGCTTAATAGCGGAATATAGAAAGAAAGCATGCCAACCTATATGCCCTGCATTATCCCAATGCATTTAAGGACTACACCATGTATGGGCCAGTAGAAATTCTGTTCGGGTCAGTATATTTTTGGCCAACTGGCCCGACTGCGCCAGTGAGAATTTTTTTTGTGTTGGACCCTGGTGTGTTTCATATGCAGCCACAGAGTGATTACACATAGGATATTTATTGTGCTTTGATTGACAAACAGCAAGCTTGACTAATTTATAACAGGTGTGGAGCTAACTGAATAAAGTCGATCTCATATGTCCTTGCCATTCATAAATCATACAACGTAGTTGGTAACACTCAGCGATTGACACCCGGAATCATAACACGTTCTGAAACGGTCATAACCATGTAAAAATACAACATAATAGCTGACATAACTTGTCGTTATACCTGTCATAATATCATCATAACACTGTCATGACCCATATTTGATTTGATTTGAGTTATGTACACCTGTTGTGATATATATTGTGCTATTTTATGACACCCACATTTACTCAAATGTATTTTTTCCCTGCCAAGAAGTTTACTTTCGTTTGAACGTTTGTTTCTTAAGTCCTTTGTTGTTGTTGTTGTAATGAATTCTTTACAGTCACGTTTTGTAGAAAATACACTTTATGACATTGTCAAGAAGCATAATGACCATCCTGTGTCACTTTACTTGGACTAAGAAAATACACTTTATGACACTGTCAAGAAGCATTATGACCATCAGAATCATATAAACCAGATAGGCCTATCACGTACATACCCTTAAGTCAGTCATCAATCAAAAAGAGGGTGTCTTGTCCTGCTTCTGAAACCTGCTCCTGCATTCATACCAGACATCAGAAACAGAGCATTGGGGTAGGTGCTTGTCTGACATCAATTTCAGAAAATGTTAGATAACATAAACATACTGTTGACAATGTGTAATGAAATGTTTTGCCTTGTGTTATTTTGGGGGTTTTAACACTCTTATGTAAGTGTCATAACTAGACATAAAATAACTACCGTGGTAGGTTTAATGGTTTTGACACTCTTATGTTGGTGTCATAACTAGACATAAAATAACTACCGTGGTAGGTTTAATGGTTTTGACACTCTTAAGTTGGTGTCATAACTAGACATAAAAAAACTACCGTGGTAGGTTTAATGGTTTTGACACTCTTATGTTGGTGTCATAACTAGAAATAAAATAACTACCGTGGTAGGTTTAATGGTTTTGACACTCTTAAATTGGTGTCATAACTAGACATAAAAAAACTACCGTGGTAGGTTTAATGGTTTTGACACTCTTAAGTTGGTGTCATAACCAGCCATAAAATGACCACAATGTATGTCACAACAGGTGTAAATATATGTGCCATGACAGTGTTAAAACCATATTATAACAGGTTATGACAAGTTATGTCAGCTGTTATGACATGGTTATGACCGTGTCATAACGTGAAATTACAGTGGATGTCAAGTAAAGTTGCCACGATGTTATACACTGAGTGTACAAAACATTAAGAACACCTGGACTTTCAATGACTTAGACTGACAAGGTGAATCCAGGTGAAATCTATGAGGGGAGAAGACAGGTTAAAGAAGGATTTTTAAGCCTTGAGACAATTGAGACATGGATAGTGTATGTGTGCCATTCAGAGGGTGAATGGGCAAGACAAAATAAAAATGTGTGTCAAGAATTGCAACGCTGCTGGGTTTTCCACGCTCAGCAGTTTGCTGTGTGTATCAAGAATGGTCCACCACCCAAAAGGCATCCAGCCAACTTGGCACAACTGTGGGAAGCATTGGAGTCAACATGGGCCAGCATCCCTGTGGAAGGCTTTCGACACCTTGTTGAGTCCATGCCCTGACGAGTTGAGGCTGTTCTGAGGGAAAAATGGGATGCAACTCTATAATAAGAAGGTGTCGTTAATGTTTTGTACATTCAGTGTATGTCCATGGTATTGCATTGGGACAAGTCAACTAAAGATCTTGTTAGTATTTTCGATAAGAATTCTATCAGGACTTGCCAGACAGTGACGTTAAAGTGACCAAATTTGTTAAGAGAGCCTTTTATTTGGATGCCTAACTTGCATACTGGTATGCTTTTTGGTGATTATCTGCAGATAAATTATAATAACATTTAATGATGATGGTTAACACTTCTCAATGCAGGAACAATAGGTAGGCTAGTGGAGAGAGAGCCTCACTCTGGTCCAAAATATGATCAAATAAAACAGATTTAATTGTCTTAAAAGCTATTGATACTTATATGGTATTTTCAAAGATTTAGATTTAGGTCTACTGATTTAATCAAAGTGCTGACAATGGAGTAGTCAACTGCTGCTTTCTGTGTAGCAAAGCCCATGTTTAACAACTGCTTAATTCTTCAGTCATACCTGTATTGCAGATAGTTGAGAAAATGCCTCTTAAAAGGAAGCTTGAAGCCTGTGGAAGACAGCAGACTCTTACTGTATTCACTAAAGGCCCAGTGCAGTCAAAATGAACTTTTCCTTTTGTTTTATATCATATTGTACAACAACTGATGAAACTAACACTGGAAAAGTGTGAACAAATGTATTTCTTGATAGTCGCTGATTGAAAATACAATCTACACTGAGAAAAAATATAAATGCACATGCAATAATTTCAAAAATGTTACTGAGTTACATTTCATATAAGGAAATCAGTCAATTTAAATAAATAAATTAGGCCCTAATCTATGGATTTCACATGACTGGGAATACAGATATGCATCTGTGGTCACAGATACAGTGGGGCAAAAATTATTTTGTCAGCCACCAATTGTGCAAGTTCTCCCACTTAAAAAGATGAGAGAGGGCTGTAACTTTCATCATAGGTACACTTCAACTATGACAGACAAAATGAGAAAAAAAATCCAGAAAATTACATTGTAGGATTTTTAATGAATTTATTTGCAAATTATGGTGGAAAATAAGTCTAAAACGACTTTGGAGGCAACTTATGGTGGAGAAATTAACATTACATTCTCTGGCAACAGCTCTGGTGGACATTCTTGCAGTCAGCATGCCAATAGCATGTTACCTCAAAAGTTGAGACATCTGTGGCATTGCATTGTGTGGCCTTTTATTGTCCCCAGCACAAGGTGCACCTGTGTAATGATCATGCTGTTTAATCATCTCCTTGAGATGCCACACTTGTCAGGTGGATGGATTATCTTGGCAAAGGAAAAATGCTCACTAACAGGGATGTAAACAAATGTATGCATAACTTTGTAGACAAATAACCTTTTTTTTGCGTATGGACATTTTCTGGGATCTTTTATTTCAGCTCATGAAACATGGAACCAACACTTTACATGTTGCATATATTGTTTTGTTTGGTGTAGCATTAGAATGTACCAGAGTCATTGCTGCCTACTTTTTCTATTTGGTTGGTTTCTCCATGTGCTTGTGGAAAACACTGCAGTGCCAAAGCAGAATGGCACAACTGTAATCAGAACCCCTTTGTGCGTGTGTGTGCATGTGTTTGTGTGTGTGTGTGTGTGTATGTGCAGAGTGTATTGTACATGTGTGTCCTGTCCTCAGTGTCTGCCATGCGGTTTGGATCCCTGTGTCCGTTCCCTCTCTGTGTGAATGTGAGCTCACTAACCCCTGTCTAAACAAATACATCATCCCTCTGAGCGCAGCCAGGTCACTCCAGATCCAAGGCGATATTCGACATTCATCCAGGTCCCCAGGAAGTTGGGAGATGCTTTCAAAACTGACTACTAGGGGCAACAGTGAGCACTATTACCATCAAGTAGGCTTGCAGCTTGCTAGTGCGTTGTGGACGGGGATGGCAGATGGGCGTAAGACATAAGCTCTGGCTCGTTTTGCCTAAACTTAACTGTCAAAATGATATGTTTATCCCCGTCTCTTGACAGACAAACCGAGAGAGAAAGAGAGAGAACAGAGTCCTTGATCGTTTATGAGCTTTTTACCAATGAAAGGCTGAAAGCCTCACAATCCATCTAGATGCATCCTCTCTCATCTGAAACACTAGGAACATAACATGACAGAAAATGATATGACGCAACACCGGACAACACAGAACACAAAGGAACATTGTTACAAATCAAAGTGCCTCAGGGAACAACATGAGCTCCATGTTGGGATGTTCAGAATGCTCTCAGAATACTTTGACAACTGAGAGGGAGACCAAACTAGTCCTGTCACTCTCCTAACTTTCAAACTCTTTCACTTTCCCATTTGCTCTACTTACAACCTCCCCAACAACCTGCTGTGAGTGTCACGTACAGGAATGACTTCATGTGAATTATAAATGTTTTCAGCTGGAGATGTCTTCATGCGAAGATGAAATGTGTTGACAGCTTCAGGGATTGTCGCTCTCAAGGGATTTTGGAGCAATTCAATTCTCATCTGAAGTTAATAATCTAATAGAAATCACAATATGGCTCAATGTGAGTATGATTAAAATGTTTTGTTTGCATTGTCATCACGTCTCCTGTGTGTACTAATAATACCTTTCTAGAGTTTGGTTTTCTTTCCTGTTCTGTTATTAAATCAAATCTGTGTATGTCTTATGTTCCATCTTAAATGTGTCCATTGCAGAGATCATACAGATGAATATGCCTGAAACTGACACTCTGACCCATGCTTTTGAATTGTTTCACTTTCTTCCTATTTTGGGGGGGGGGGGGAACTAAGAACTGGTAGGTTATGGTTGGAGGACAGCTTATATTACATCTTTCATTATATGGATGTAAACTCACTATATGATAGGCTGGTATTCCATTTTTAACCTTTGTTTTATGAAGGAAAGGAAACAAGGAGAGGAGGAAAGAATTGGTGGAAATAAAGCCATTTTTGACTTCTAGGACAAACTCTTTCTTATCACTTTTTACTTTTGACCTTTCCTCAAACATTCTTCAGTTTGTTTATAAGGTTGTGGAACTGCTAGCTTTTCACTTTTCTTTTAGAGACGACAGAAATAACTGAGAGGAAGTATTTTTCATACCCTGTGGTGTTTGGTTTTGTATTTCACGTCTCATTTCGTTTGGGGTTCCCTTCCCTGTGTCACCTTATATCCCGGACAGAGCCCTTCCAAATTAGCCTGCATCCTACACACATGCACACTCACACACCACTCGGTCTAGTGTTTGGAGTGTGAGCTCTCTGGCCTTCACATACCTACAGTTTTGACTCTTGATGGTTGAGTGATGTGTGGTGAGTTCCTATGCGGTTTCTCTTGCTCTCCCTGTATCTCTTCGTATGTGTATCTTTCTCATACCCTAAGGTTACTCATCACCCAAGCATAGTTGACCAAACCACCTACAATACAAATCACCACTTTGACTTCCTCCTCCTAACTCTCTGCAGCAACCCCAACAGCTGATAGGCATTTACTGTGTAATCAAACCCTGATCATCCTTGCTAGCCCACTGAAGCCTAGTTTGCACTGCGGGCTCACACAATTATTCAGGACCTGTATTTATCAAGTGTCTCAGAGTAGGAGTGCTGACCTAGTAATAATAATAATAATAATAATAATTGAATTCGTTATGATCTAAAAGGCACAACTGATCCTAGATCAGCACTCTCAGACAAAAATCCTGCCATTGACCCATTGCGTTGCTTAAGACAAAGATTGAAAAGCTATTGTTACAGTATACATGTTTTTTTATTTTTAATACATTTGCAACAATTTCTGAAAACCTGTTTTCACTTTGTGTCACACCCTGATCTGTTTCATCTGTCCTTGTTATTGTCTCCACCCCCCTCCAGGTGTTGCCCATCTTCCCCATTATCCCCTGTGTATTTATACCTGTGTTTCTCTGTTTGTCCGTTGCCAGTTTGTCTTGTTTGTCAAGTCAACCAGTGTTTTTGTTCTCAGTTCCTGCTTTTCCCAGTCTCTCTTTTTCTCGCCCTTCTGGTTTTGACCCTTGCCTTCCTGACTCTGAGCCCGCCTGCCTGACCACTTTGCCTGCCCCTGACACTAAGCCTGCCTGCCGACCTGTACCTTTGCCCCACCTCTGGATTATTGACCTCTGACTACCTTGACCCTGAGCCTGCCTGCCGACCGGTACCGTTGCCCCCCCTCTGGTATACTGACCCTGCCTGCCTTGACCTGTCTATTACCTGTCCCTGTTGGAATCTTAAACCATTGTCAATGCAACGTGTCTGCATCTGGGTCTTACCTTGATTCCTGATACTTCGTCATTATGGGGTATTATGTGTAGATTGATGATGAAAATATGACATTTAATCCATTTTAGAATAAGGCTGTAATACAGTATAACAAAATGTGGAAAATGTCAAGGGGTCTGAACACTGTACATAAAACATAAGCCATACACATTTTATTTGACATATATTGGATAGAGAGCAGACATTTATTTATTGTTGTATAAGATATATAAATGATGTTACATTATATTGGAAGGGAACAAACATTTTCAAAGCCATGTAAGCTGAGTGGAGTACGGAAACCAACAGGACTGATGATAAATCATTTACATCTGGGAGGCCATTCTGTTGGATAGCTACAAAACATAATGTACTTACTCTTTTTATCCATCTTTCTTTCTATTTTCTCTCTCTCTCGCTCTCTCTCTCTATCTATCTATCTATTTTTCTACATGTTACTATACTTATTCTCTCTCTCCTTCCTCTCTCACTCACTCTCTATCCACAAATACCTCTCTCTCTCTCTCTCTATCCCCAAGTACCTCACTCTAGCTCTCTCCTTCCTCACTCTCTCTCTCTATCCCCAACTAGCTCTCTCTAGATCTCTCCTTCCTCACTCTCTCACTCTCTATCCCCAAGTACCTCTCTCTAGCTCTCTCCTTCCTCACTTTCTCACTCTCTATCCCCAACTAGCTCTCTCTAGCTCTCTCCTTCCTCACTCTCTCACTCTCTATCCCCAATTACCTCTCTCTAGCTCTGTCCTTCCTCACTCTCTATCCCCAAGTACCTCTCTCTAGCTCTCTCCTTCCTCACTCTCTCACTCTCTATCCCCAATTACCTCTCTCTAGCTCTGTCCTTCCTCACTCCCTCACTCTCTATCCCCAAGTACCTTTCTCTAGCTCTCTCCTTCCTCACTTTCTCACTCTCTATCCCCAAGTACCTCTCTCCAGCTCTCCCCTTCCTCTCTCTCTCCCTCTCTATCCCCAATTACCTTGTTCAAGTTCTCTCTTACCCTCTCTCATTCTTTCCATCCGTTCCTCTCTCCTCAAATGCTCTAACTCTCACTTGTCAGGAGTGATTTCGGATAAACTTGGTCATTCCAAAGCATGCCCCCATTCTCATCGACGGAACTGTAGTGCAGGTTGAGAGCTTCAAGTTTCTTGGTGTCCACATCCCCAGCAAACTATCATGTTCCAAACATACCAAGACAGTCATGAAGAGGGAACGACAATGCCTATTCCCCCTCAGGAGACTGATCCTCAAAAGGTTCTACAGCGGCACCATCGAGAGCATGGTTGCATCACCTACTCGGCCTCCGACCGCAAGGCACTACAGAGGGTAGTGTGTACAGCACAGTACATCATTTGGACCAAGCTTCCTGCCATCCAAGACCTCTATAACAGGCAGTGTCAGAGAAAGGCCCTAAAAATTGACAAATACTTCAGTTTATTACTTCAGTTTATTTTAGTAAATAGTTTCAAAACACTTATTTTTCTTAACTGCATTGTTGGTTAAGGGCTTGTTAGTAAGCATTTCACTGTACGGTTTCACCTGTTGTATTCGGCGCATGTGACAAATAAAATATGATTTGATTTGATTCCTAGGTGTGACTTTGTGAGGCGGTAACCTTGAGAGGGCGTGTGTGTGTGTGTGTGTGTGTGTGTGTGTGTGTGTGTGTGTGTGTGTGTGTGTGTGTGTGTGTGTGTGTGTGTGTGTGTGTGTGTGTGTGTGTGTGTGTGTGTGTGTTTGCATGTGTGTGTGTGTGTGTGTGTGTGTGTGTGTGTGTGTGTGTGTGTGTGTGTGTGTGTGTGTGTGTGTGGGTGTGGGTGTGTGTGTGTTTGCGTGTGTGTGTGTGTGTAAGCAAGAGAGAGAGAGAGAGAGAGAGGATGAGTCCCTGTGTGTATCGTAGATTAAAAAGTGTGAAAGGAGATACTGTGATGTGACAGAGGGTTTAATGAAAAATGCCTGATCACAGTGTGTGTGTGCATGTATATGTGTGTGTGTGTACATGAGTGTGTTAATTGTGCTGCTATCTGACCAGCACAAACTACAGGTCCTACAGCCCTATGGCTGTATGTAACTAGCTCCTCAGAGTAGGAGTGCTGATAGGATCAGGTCCATCCTGTCGATGTAATCTTATTCAATGTGATCTAAAAGGCAAAACTGATCCTTAACCCCTAAAAGTCTAAGGGCTCTATTTTTGGCCGGCGTTAAGGCGGTGCCAGTGTCAAACGCACACTCTTTGGCAATTTCGACTTGTAAAAGCCAGCGCTCTGTTATTTTCCAACCCTCATGCCAGTGTTGATAATTGACCTGTCTTATATCAGCTCGCTTACACTGAGGTGGAAGGGGTGGAAATATTTTAGGTGTGTCTTTAAAAACGTGTGCCAATGTGCCAATTTCAAGCAGCACTACTGGTGATATTTAAGAATCACCAAAAGCTGGTCTTAGCAGTAACGCAATTGGTTGGCATATTTATATTGGACATTAGTTTTGTCCATACAGCTTCTGTGAAAAGTTTGCACTCATTCGGCCGTGTGGGAGTGGATATCGACTCTCAGCACTCCTACTATAAATCACTTTAGAATAGGAGTGCAAGGACATCTAACTTCCTGCAATTCTCCACATTTTACCAAGAGGTTCAGAGAAAATGTTGCTCTTTTAAAACTAATTTCCTGCAGTTCTACACATTTTGCAATGAGACGTGGAGAAACATTTTCCGTTTCATAGCTAATGTTATGCTATCCTACACGTTTTGCCATGAGGCTAAGAGAAAAAGGTTAATTTCCTGCAATTATACACATTTTGCCATGGGGCATGGAGAAAAAATAGCAGTATCATACCTAATCTCATGCTATTCTACACATTTTGCCCTGAGGCAGAGATAAAAAATAGCAGTATCATACCTAATCTCATGCTATTCTACACATTTTGCCCTGAGGCAGAGATAAAAAATAGCAGTATCATACCTAATCTCATGCTATTCTACACATTTTGCCATGGGGCAGAGAGAAAATTGTGTAGACTTAAAGCTGATTTACTGTCATTCTAAAATATTTGCCATGGTTTATGTGATCATATGATGTCTGGGTGGGAGTGGTACGCCAGTGCATAAGTCCCCTGACCAGACAGTCATCACGTCATTAAAAAACACAGTTTCTGCTGAACAATTTATTTTCAAACTCTGCTTTACTCAAGTCCTTTTCCTATGCCAAACATGTGTTGCTGTTTTATATTGTTGGATCATTAGGACCCATAAACACTTGAAATATGTGAAAGATTGTATTCTTTAGTTTAAAGATGTATTGTACGAGCTTCAGTTTAGGGGGACTTTAAATATTTGATTCGTAAAAGCGGAAAAATGACCACAGAGTCGTCGGCCAAAATCTGCCTGGAAGAAATCTGTATTCTACTGTCATGTCTTCTGATAACACACAAACAACCCCCCCCCCCCCTCGGGAACAATCAAATCCAATATATATGGTTACTTACGTTCCCAATGGTGCAGGTTTAATAATAATAAGAAGAAGAATACATACAAAATAGTAACACAAGTGGAATAAAATAAAATACACAAGAGTGGAGCTGTATACAGGAAGTACCAGTACCAGAGGTATGAGGTATTTGAGGTAAATATGTACATGAAGGCATGGTAAAGTGACAAGGCATCAAGGTAGATAATAATACGATTAAAATAAACACAGTAGCCACGAATCATCACCAATGGAAAATCTGAAGTATCCAGAGGCCAGGGAGCATCTGTTGAGTCTATCAGTAAATTCCCAGTCCTGCTGTTCCTCTACAGAACAAACATGTCAGACAGGAGATTTACACTGGCATGGAAAACACACAGACATACCAGCTAGGCAGCTCAAGATCCGTTGTGAAATTAGACATCTGTCCAAGTAAGAAGGACGTCAGGAGATGACGTCAAAACCGGCCACTAGGGGCAAAGTTGAGTGCTATTACCATCAAGTAGACTTGGGGTTTGCTAGGGCATTGTCGATGGGGATGGAGGATGGGAGTAAGCCGTGAGCTCTGACCTCAAGGGTTCCATGTTCAATCCCAATTAGAATGTTTTATTTGTTTACCCTATCCCAAACCTTAACTCTTAACTTAAGCGTTCGCAATTAATACCTCAATTTAACCGTAGAAATGTGATGATAATGGATAGGGTTTAGACGTTTGATATTGCAGTGAGATCTGCACATCAAATCAAATTGTATTCATCACATGCTTAGTAAACAACAGGTGTAGGCTAACAGTGAAATGCTTACTTACGGGTCTTCCCCAAAAATGCAGAAAGAAAGACAATAATAGAAAAGTAATAACATGTAACAATAAATACACAACGAGTAACAGTAACCTGTTACCATGGGGACCCAGTGCCAAGTCGATGTGCAGGGGTAAAAGGTAGTTAGGGTAGATATGTACAGTTGAAGTCGGAAGTTTACATGCACCTTAGTCAAATACATTTAAACTCAGTTTCTCACAATTCCTGACATTTAATTCTAGTAAAAATGCCATGTCTTTGGTCAGTTAGGATCACCACTTTATTTTAAGCCTGAACTGTCAGAATAATAGTAGAGAGAATGATTTATTCAGCTTTTATTTCTTTCATCACATTCCCAGTGGGTCAGAAGTTTACGTACACTCAATTAGTGTTTGGTGGCATTGCCTTTAAATTGTTTAACTTGGGTCAAACGTTTCGGAAAGTCTTCCACAGCTTCCCACAATAAGTTGGGTGAATTTTGTCCCATTCCTCCTGACAGAGCTGGTGTAACTGAGTCAGGATTGTACGCCTCCTTGCTCACACACACTTTTTCAGCTCTGCCCACATATTTTCTACAGGATTGAGGTCAGGGCTTTGTGATGGCCACTCCAATACCTTGACTTTGTTGTCCTTAAGCCATTTTGCCTCAACTTTGGAAGTATGCTTAGGGTCATTGTCTATTTGGAAGACCCATTTGCGACCAAGCTTTAACTTCCTGACTGATGTCTTGAGATGTTGCTTCAATATATCGGCATAATTTTCCTGCCTCATGATGCCATCTATTTTGTGAAGTGCACCAGTCCCTCCTGCAGCAAAGCACCTCCACAACATGATGCTGCCAACCCGGTGCTTCACGGTTCAGTTGGTGTTCTTCAGCTTGCAAGCCTCCCCCGTTTTTCCACCAAACACAACGATGGTCAATATGGCCAAACATTTCAATTTTTTTTTCATCAGACCAGAGGACATTTCTCCAAAAAGTATGATCTTTGTCCCCATGTGCAGTTGCAAACAGTAGTCTGGCTTTTTATGGCGGTTTTGGACCAGTGACTTCTACCGTGCTGAGCGGCCTTTCATGTTATGTCGATATAGGACTCGTTTTACTGTGGAATAGATATTTTTATACCTGTTTCCTCCAGCATCTTCACACCAAAGTGCGTTCATCTCTAGGAGACAGAATGCGTCTCCTTCCTGAGTGGTATGATGGCTGCGTGGTCCCATGGTGTTTATACTTGCATATTATTGTTTTTACAGATGAACGTGGTACCTTCAGGCATTTGGAAATTGCTCCCAGTGATGAACCAGACTTGCAGAGGTCTACAGGTCTTGGCTAATTTATTTTGATTTTCCTATACGGTCAAGCAAAGAGGCACTGAGTTTGAAGGTAGGCCTTGAAATACATCCACAGGTACACCTCCAATTGACTCAAAGTATGTCAATTAGCCTATCAGAAGCTTCTAAAGCCATGACATCATTTTCTGGAATTTTCCAAGCTGTTTAAAGGCACAGTCAACTTAGTGCATGTAAACATCTGACCCACTGGAATTGTGATACAGTGAATTATAAGTGAAATAGTCTGTCTGTTAACAATTGTTACTTGTGTCATCCACAAAGTAGATGTCCTAATCGACTTGCCAAAACTATATTTGTTAACAAGAAATTTGTGGAGTGGTTGAAAAACACTCCAAACTAAGTGTATGCAAGCTTCCAACTTCAACTGTACATATCACCAGAAACAAAGTGACTAGGCAACAGAATAGATAATAAACCGTAGCAACAGAAAAAGTTAGTGCAAAAAAGGTCAATCCAGACAGTCCCGTTAGATATTTGGTTAACTTTATTACTGACTATTTAGCAGTCATATGGCTTGGGGGTAGAAGCTGTTCAGGGTCCAGACTTGATGCATCGGTTCCGCTTGTCGTGTGGTATTAGAGAGAACGGTCTATGAATTGGGTGACTGGAGTTTTTTTAAGGCCTTCCTCTGATATAGCTTGGTCCTGGATGGCATGGAGCTCGGCCCCAGTGATGTACTGGCCGTAGGCAGTACCCTCTGTAGCGCCTTGCAGTTGCCATATCAACCGGTTATGCAGCCTGTCAATATGTTATCAATGGTGCAGCTGTAGAACTTTTTGAGTATCTAAGGGCCCATTCCATATCTTTTCAGTCTCCTGATGGGGAAGATACATTGTCGTGCCCTCTTCATAACTGTGTTAGTGTGTGTGGACCATGATAGATCCTTAGTGATGGGGACACCGAGGAAGTTGAAGCTCTCGATCCGCTCCACTACAGCCCTGTCAATGTGAATGCTTCATGATTAACGACTCAAGGTGTAATCATAACAACATACAGGAACTCAAGTCCTTCTAATCACCCGACCTAGAATTCCTTACAATCAAATGACGGCCATATTATCTCCTAATAGAATTCTCATCAGGTATCGTCACAGCTGTGTATGTCAAGCAGACACCACGACGGCCCTCATGGAACTTTACTGGACTCTATGTAAACTCGAAACCATATATCCTAAGGCTGCATTTATTGT
Source organism: Oncorhynchus kisutch (assembly GCF_002021735.2). NCBI lineage: Eukaryota > Metazoa > Chordata > Actinopteri > Salmoniformes > Salmonidae > Oncorhynchus > Oncorhynchus kisutch. Next base: position 24,516,582 of record NC_034184.2, read on the forward strand.
AGCTGAGGATTTTAACAAAGCAAATTTGAGAATAAGGCTACCTAAATTCTATCAGCATATTGATTGCAGCAATCACGCGGCCAATACACTCGATCACTGCTACTCTAACTTCCGTGATGCATACAAGGCCCTCCCTCGCCCTCCCTTCGGCAAATCCGACCACAACTCCATCTTGCTCCTAACGTCTTATAGGCAGAAACTCAAGCAGGATGTACCCATGATTATTAAAAAATATATATATTTCACCTTTATTTAACCAGGTAGGCCAGTTGAGAACAAGTTCTCATTTACAACTGCGACCTGGCCAACATAAATCAAAGCAGTGCGACAAAAACAATGACACAAAGTTACACATGGGATCATCAATCATCAAACGTACAGTCAATAACACAATAGAAAATATGTTCTGGGTAGCCTCAGAGAATAGCATCGATCTATACGCTGACTTGGTGTGTGAGTTTATAAGGAAGTGCATTGGAGATGCTGTACCCACTGTGACTATTAAAACCTACCCTAACCAGAAACCGTGGATGGATGGCGGCATTTACGCAAATCTGAAAGCACAAACTACCACATTCCCCCATGGAAAGAGGACTGGGAATATGACCGAATATAAACAATATAGTTATTCCTTCCGCAAGGCAATCAAACAAGCAAAATGTCGGTATAGGGACACAGTGGAGTCGCAATTCAACGGCTGAGACACGAGACGTACTTGGCAGGGTCTACAGGAAATTATTGAGTACCAAAAAAACTGCCATGTTACGGACACCGACGTCTCACTTCCAGACAAACTTAACACCTTCTTGGTCCGCTTTGACGATAATACATTGCCACCATGTGGCCCACTAACAAGGACTGCGGCCCTCACCTTCTCCGTGGCCGACGTAAGACATTTAAACGTGTTAACCCTCGCAAGGCTGCTGGCCCAGACGGCATCCCTAGTGGCGTCCAGAGAGCATGCGCAGACCAGCTGGCTGGAGTGTTTACGGACATATTCAATCGCTCCCAATCCCAGTCTGCTGTCCCCACATGCTCCAAGATGGCCACCATTTTTCCTGTACCCCAAGAAGGCAAACTGAACTAAATGACTACCGCCCCGTAGCACTCAAATCATGAAGTGCTTTGAGAGACTAGTCAAGTATCATATTACCTCCACCTTAACTGCCACCCTAGACCCACTTCAGTTTGCATACCGCCCCAACAGGTCCTCAGACAATGCAATCGCCATCATACTGCCCTATCTCATCTGGACAAGAGGAATACCTATGTAAGAATGCTGTTCATTGACAACAGCTCAGCATTCAACACCATAGTACCATCCTAACTCATCATTAAGCTGGAGGCCCTGGGTCTCCACCCCGCCCTGTGCAATTGGGTCCTGAACTTTCTGACATGCCGCCCCCAGGTGGTGAAGGTGGGAAACAACATCTCCACTTCGCTGACCCTCAACACTGGGGCCCCACAAGGGTGCATGCTCAGCCTCCTGTACTCCCTGTTGCATGGCCACCCATGACTGCGTGGCCATGCACGCCTCCAACTCAATCATCAAGTTTGCAGACAACACAGCCGTGTTGGGCTTGATTACCAACAACGACGAGACAGCCTACAAGGAGGAGGTGAGTGCACTCGGAGTGTGGTGTCAGGAAACAACCTCTCACTCATCGTCAACAAAACAAAGGAGATGATCATGGACTTCAGGAAACAGCAGAGGGAGCACCCCCCCATCCACATCGATGGGACAGTAGTGGAGAAGGTGGAACATTTTAATTTCCTCTGCGTACACATCACAGACAAACTGTAATCATCCACCCACACAGACAGTGTGGTGAAGAAGGTGCAACAGCGCCTCTTCAACCTCAGGAGTTTGGCTTGTCACCTAAAACCCTGACAAACTTTTACAGATGCACAATCGAGAGCATCCTGTCAGCTGTATCACCGCCTGGTAATGTAACTGCTCCACCCTCAATCGTAAGGCTCTCCAGAGAGTAGTGCGGTCTGCACAACGCATCACCGGGGGAAAACTACCTGCCGTCCAAGACACTTACAGCACCCGATGTCACAGGAAGACCAAAAATATCAGCAAGGAAAACAACCACCCGAGCCACTGCCTGTTCACCTCGCTATCATCCAGAAGGTGAGGTCAGTACAGGTGCATCAAAGCTGGGACCAAGACACTGAAAAACAGCTTCTATCTCAAGGCCATCAGACTGCTAGGCCATCAGACTGCATCAACAACAATCACTAACTCAGAGAGGCTGCTGCCTACATAGAGACTCATATCACTGGCCACTTTAATAAATGGATCACTCTTCACTTTAAACAATGCCACTTTCATAATGTTTACATATCTGACATTACTCATCTCATATGTATATACTGTACCTTATACCATCTATTGCACCATGCCTATGCCACTCATCCATATATGTATATGTTCATATTCTTATTCCTCCCTTTAGATTTGTGTGTATTAGGTAGTGTTGGGAAATTGTTAGATTACTTGTTAGATATTACTGCACTGTCAGAATTAGAAGCACAAGTATTTCGCTACACTCGCATTAGCATCTGCTAACCATGTGGATGTGACCAATAACATTTGATTTGAATTTGGTTTGATTTGAATGGGGCGTGCTTGGCCCTCCCTTTCCTGTAGTTCACAATCATCTCCTTTGTCTTGCTGACTTTGAGGGAGAGGTTGTTGTCCTGGCACCACACTGCCAGGTGTCTGACCCCATGACCCCCTCCCAATAGGCTGTCTCATCATCGTCAGTGATCAGGTCTACCACCGTCGTGTCGTCAGTAAACTTAATGATGGTGTTGGAGTCGTGCATGGCCACACAGTCTTAGGTGAAAAGGGAGTACAGGAGGAGACTAAGCACGCACCCCTGAGGGGCCCCTGTGCTTAGGATCAGCATGACGGATGTGCTGTTACCTACCATCACCACCTGAGGGTGGCCTGTCAAGCAGTCCAGGATCCAGTTGCAGAGGGAAGTGTTCAGTCCCAGGGTCCTTAGCTTAGTGATGAGCTTGGAGGGCACTATGGTGTTGAACACTGAGCTGTAGTCTGTGAAAAGCATTCTCACATAGATGCTCCTCATGTCCAGGTGGGAGAGGACAGTGTGGAGTGCAATAGAGATTGCGTTATCTGTATATTTGTTGCGGAGGTATGTTGAT